>NC_136482.1:37098279-37200779 GCF_053919585.1 Euprymna scolopes
GTTTCTTGTTATTATTGACTGAAACTAGTTTAGTCTTGGCGGCATTGAACGTGACCAACTATTATTGTCCCCATTCCACTACAGATTGGAGGTCTTCCTCTAGTGTTTATGTCATATCTTTAGATATGTGTTCATTCGTCTTCCTTTCATGCCTGCCATAGAGTGGAGTGTCATCAGTATATATACCTATCTCAGAGGCAATTTTGTGGGAGAGGTCATTTATGAATATCAGGAACAATAGAGGTCCAAGGATTTAACACTGGGGGCACCCCCGCATTTATATCATATTGCTTAGATGTACGACCGTCGAGGACAACCAGGATGTTCCTCTGATGTAAGAAGGATTTAATCATGTTAAGTATACTACCACTGATACCGTATGCTCTAATTTTCCTGAGGAGCCCCTCATGACATACCCTGTCAAAAGCCTTAGACATATCTAGAGCTGCGGCTCCGCCCTCCCCCGCTTTGTCCAGTGAATGGTATATACATTTACACCCAACGTAAACACACAACCATAAATCTACATAGATACACATACACGTAGTTAAAACATTTAAAAACTCGTACACACATGCAGTGGAAACAGCTTCAAAATAATGCCAATATTCCAAACAGACAATTATCTTTATTTATTTACACAGGAAAAAAACTTCATCACCGGATTGACTCCTGAACTGGAAAGAACCTAATACCATCACACAAAAACATGAAATGCAAGGTACACTCGCATGCAAACCCATACACATATACACACCCACATAAATCAGAATTGACACATTAAAACACACACACACGTGCGCGCATACAACCACACACAGACATAACACCCCTATCTCTAATACAATACACTGAACAACACAAACCCTACTTAACCACGAAACCAACAACACTAGGAAACACCTAGAACCATAGTATAATATATGTTCCAACACCTCGCTCCCTCCTCAGCCAGTGGAGGAGAACCCCCTAATGACTGAAACAACTATCATCCCTTCTAACATCCCCCTCGCATACCTATACCCCTTCCAATGCCCCCCTCTGGGGAACAAAATCTTCCCCACACTAGGACCCGATCCTGGGTCGGGCCATACCTACATGGGGAGACAAATAAATAGAAACATTAAAAAATCTCCTATTTTAAATACACCCCTCTTTCTAAACAAACATAATATAAGGAATACCCGAAAAGACTAAAACGAAAAATCACAATACTAAAATCCAACAATCCAAAAAATAAATATCAAAATAGAATGAAAGCACCCCTACCCTTATTTCAGAAGAACCAGTCCCCCCTCCCTGCACATACACATTAGTAACGACCTCGGACCACAGCCGCCTTCCTAAAGAAACAAATAACCCAAAATACTATAAAACAATATACACATTCCCAAACCAATAAAAGCAAACACACACACGCGAACACACACACACATAAACACACACACACAAACACACACACACACCCTACCCCACCCTAAAGGAAAAGAAAAAAAAACATTACCAGAAAGAGATAGCGACTACACCCAGGTCAACGTCTCTCTGGACAAACCCAATAAAAGAGCAATAAAAATTCAGCATACCAATTAATAATAAACACTTACCAGCCTCCACCCCTTGGAAAAACTTCAAATAAACAACGAAAATCGCCATTTTTAAATCTCCAACACATTTGAAAATAATTTCTGACGAGGACGCATCACAGACCGTCTGAAACGCGCGTAAACTATTTCAATGACTTAACAACATTATTACAATGATCCAAACATAATTCTCAATGAAAATCCAAGACACGGAATAATAAAAAATGTTAAAAAATACACATTGTTGGTGACTACTCCCTTATTTAAATATACATCTTTCTTTCGTTGGAATTTCTTAACCCATTATATATAAATACATATATAGTTATATATATATATATATATATATATATATATATATATATATATATATGTATATATTTATATGTATATATATATAAGTGAAAATGGCTGCCTCTTTGTGTGCGTGTGTCTGTGTGTCTGTGTATATTTCCCTACGCAATAACTCTGTCAATTTATATCTACAGACTCGAAATTTGATATACAGGGTACTGGTATTTGGGACAAACGATGTGATCGGTTTTTTGGCCAGGAATTTGGCGATTAAGGAGTCAAAGTTCAACGATTTCATCTTCGAGATCTCTACCAAACTCCTCCAACAATTTTAGGTCTAAAGACTTCAAATTTTAGATATACTTCCCAGAGACATTCTACTAAATTAATAACTTGATTTGAGCTTAAAACAATATATTTTAAGGTGTCATAATAGGGGTAAAGTTTAAAAAAAATGACCGTTTTTGTTTTGCTCAAAATACACCTCCAAATATCCGGGCAACGTCGATCAGCCATGCTAGTATATCTATAAAAATGAAAGTGTGTGTGTGTGGCATTGTACATTTTCCTACGCAATAACTCTGTCAATCTTAAGCCTAAAGACTCGAAATTTTATATATAGGGTAACGAGATTTGAAAAAAAATCGATGTGATTGGTTTGCGATCGAAACGTATGCGGTTTAGGGGCAAAGTTCAACGATTTGACTGTTGAGAACTCTACCAAACTCCTCCTACAATTTTGGGTCTAAACACTTGAAATTTTCGATAGAGGTACCTTAGACATGGATCTAACTTAATAAATTGATTTGATTCCTAAACAATAAAATTTAAGGGGTCATAACATAGGTCTAGGTTTAAAAAATTAATCGTTTCTTTTGTTGTTTTTCTTTTGCTCAGCATATATCTATAAATACCTGGGCAACGCCGGGCACCTATACTAGTATATCTTTATATATATACAAGTGAACGTGTCTGTATGTCTTTGTATCTCTGTGTGTCCATTTTCCTACGCAATAGCTCTGTTAATTTTTTGTTTTCAAACTCGAAATTCGATGGACAGGGTACTGAGATTGGGAAACATCTATGTGATCGGTTTTTGGCCAGAACTTGGCTGTTAAAGGGTCAAAGTTCAACGATTTAACCTTTGAGTACTCTACCAAACTCCTCCTTCAATTTTGGGTTGAAAATCTTGAAATTTTAAATATAGGGTCCTTGGACATTGATCAAACTTAATAACTTGATTTGAGCCAAATGCACTATATTTTAAGGTGTCATAATAGGGGTCGGAATTTAAAAACATTAACAGCTCATTTTTTGGGCTCAACATACACCTTAAAATACCCGGGCAATGCCGGGCACCCATGCAAGTATATCTATGAACGTGAATCTGTCTGTGTGTTTACATTTCCCTACGCAATAACTCTGTCAAATTTTTGTCTACAGACTCGAAATTTGATATACAGGGTATGAGATTTGGGAAAATCGATGTGATCCGTTTAAGGCCGGAAATTCGGCTATTAGGGGGTAAAACGATTTAGCCATTGAGAACTCTACCAAACTCCTCCGACGATTTTGGGTCTAAACACTTGAAATTAAAGATATACTCTCCTTGGACATGGATCTTACTTAATAACCTGATTTGAGCCCAGAACAATATCTTTTAAGGAGTAATAATAGGGGTCAAATTTTTAAAACTTGGCCGCTTTTTTGCGCAATATACACCTCCAAATACCCGGCTACGCCGATCAACCATGCTAGTATAAATTTAATATGATATACATAGATATATAGATATCCATATACACACATACATATATACAAACACAGACAGAGATACATATACCTGCATAACCCTAACGCATAACTATACAGTCATACAATACATACACAAAAACATTATTTAACAAAATGTGTTTTATTGAATAAATTTTATTTAATAAATTTTATTAAATAAGGTTCCTTGTAGCTTTGGTGGTGGGGTAACCCCTATATATGAAACAGTGTATTATTATAGTTTACATGGGCGTGGGCATATATACACACATACATACACACATACATACATTCATATACACGCATGTACTCTCTGGTAATATAGACCATATTGTTACTCTCCTATATATGAGACAGCCTATTCGAATAGTCATATATATATACATATATATATATATATATATATATATATATATATATATATATATATACACACCCATATATGTACCTACATAGATACACACTGATACAGGCTCACATATCCTTGAGACATCTAAAGTAGATATAACCGCATTCCCATCATCACTCTTATTAGAATATCCTATATGCATATTTATATTACACGGACCCAACCGCTTGTTATTTTTCGCAATTTGTACTTTTTTTATTAGATAAAACTTATAGTGGATTCAGATTGAAGTTCATCTATGCGCCGATGAAACGAATACTTTCTCGATTTTTATATAGATATATAACAATATATAACACTATATAATAACACACTCAGATCATTTACGTTATAGAAACGGTATAGAAATGTGTATATGTTGTAGTACTTACCGTGTTTTTAATTCCATGGCGTTTTACATACAGATATACAAACCGATAAAATCACCGCATATTCATATGCCGATATACACAAATATACATGCGTATATATATATATATATATATATATATATATATATATATATATATATATATATATATATATATATATGTATGTATAGACAAGTAAAATAGAGGTGGAAGGACCTGGATACTGAACGTTTCGCCCGATTTATGCGGGCTTCTTCAAGAGGGATGGTCATTGACGAGAGAGTCGGGGGATTGGGGCTATATATAATGATGGGGGAGAGCAACGTGTTTTCCTTATGTAAATTAGATGTCATATATACATATATATATATATATATATATATACATTTCATGAGAGAAAAAATAAATAAGAGTATACTAGTGCAGTGGATTACGTCTAAAAGTTAAAATATCGTAGAGATTAAAAAATTGTGTTTGGAAAAAGAGCGGTGATAGATTAAGTAAATAAAATGACACGAGATTAGGAAATAATTTTTTTCCACCTCCATTTTATTTTATATCGTCGGATTTAATCTAGCTCAACAATCATATATATATATATATATATATATATATATATATATATATATATATATATACGGAGAGAGAGAGACAGAACATATATACATCCACATATACAATGCATATGCATAAATGATTTTGAGGTTCGCCTAACTATCTATTACCCGTTTGGTTCAGATGTACCACTATATACGTATTATACATTTTAATTAGGAATAGTGTAACTGCTTGAGAATATCGAATATTAAGAGACTTATATAATCAATTGGGTCGAAGTATAATCATAACCTCACTCATCCTCCTTTTTTTGGGGGGGGAGGAATGGATGGGGTATAGGCGCTATTTTAGTTTTCTTGGTTTCATAACTTAGCGTTCTTTACGTGCATGTATTCCGAAAATATTGCAGAGCATAGCAGTTTCTTGTTTAATATTTAATAGTTTGTCCCTGTCCTTTAATCTAGTTATCTCAAGTGTTTCTCATAAACATGACTGGTATGGCGAGTTTAATGAGTTGCAAGTACTGGCTCTTCTAATAATCTTCCATTCTATCTTAGGCGGTTTATTTTCCCAAACTAGTGCCCAGTAGAATAACGATATATATATATATATATATATATATATATATATATATATATATATATATATATATATATATAACTACTTAATTTACTCACATAAAATTTGATATACGAAAGTATAGATTTATGCGTAAACATTAAGTATTTATTCAAGATTGCTACATACTTAGGTAGAGTTAGTTAGTTTCTTTTATTGAATAGATTTTATTTAATAAATTTTATTAAATAAAGTGCCTTGAAATATATTGAACTATATATATATATATATATATATATATATATATATATATATATATATATATATATATATAAATTTAAAGGAGATTAGAATAATAGTCTAAAGAGCTAAGTGTATTTTAATGTAACAGTGAAATTACTAGTTTAATTAAAATACAGGAAATGCTCGTTGTAATTTAGATATATAATAAGCTCGATAGTTAAATGTCCTAGAGCTAATTCAATATTAAGTAAAGTGATTTTCAATTTAAAAATTTAAAAAAAAATTTAAAATTTAAAAATCAAATGTTAATTAAATTACAAATCAGTTTCATAAGAAGGAACAACAACAAAGTCAACTATCTGTACGATCGCTTCGGAAATCCGTGCTTCCCACCTGTGGTATACATGAAGTTATGTAGAACAACTACATATAGTTCTTCTGGCAAGCACGGTACCCTCATCAGCAAATTCAGGAGGACTCCTACTGAACCTAAAAGACACCATAAACCATATTTATGGTGTCTTTCAAATTCAACAAAAATCCTCCCAAACCCGTGCGATCGTTTCGGAGGTCCGTGCGTTTTGTTTGTGGTATACATGGGGTTGTGTGGAACAGTTGTGTGTTGTTTTTTTGGTGGGCGCGGTCTCCTCATCGGCGGGTTTGGGAGGATTTTTGTTGAATTTGAAAGACACCATAAATATGGTTTATGGTGTCTTTTAGGTTCAGTAGGAGTCCTCCTGAATTTGCTGATGGGGGGACCGTGCTTGCCAGGAGAACTATATGTAGTTGTTCTACATAACTTCATGTATACCACAGGTGGGAAGCACGGATTTCCGAAGCAATCGTACAGATAGTTGACTTTGTTGTTGTTCCTTCTTATGAAACTGATTTTTAATTTAATTAAAATTTGATTTTTAAATTAAACATTTTTTTTAATTTTTATATTGAAAATCACTTTACTTAATATATATATATATATATATATATATATACAATATAAATACACAATATATTACATATATAAATACACGCACATTCATACATATATATATATATTTTAAATACACATATATATATTTTATATATGCATATATATATTTATATATATAAATATAAATGTTATAGCCAGAAAATCGATATATATATATATATATATATATATATATATATATATATATATATATATATATATACGCCCACTCATATAACTATATAAGATTTTGATATATACTCATGTATATATATATATATATATATATATATATATATATATATCCATTGGATAAATTTTTGTATACGTCTATGTATATATATATATATATATATATATATATATATATATACATATATATATATATAGATGTATATAGATATAACTACTTAATTTACTCACATAAAGTTTAATATACGAAAGTAAAGATTTATGCGTAAACATTAACTATTTACTTCAAGATTGCTACATACTTTGTTATTTATTTTTTCTAAAATCCGATTGCTGCATCGGAAAGGCCAGTTAAAATACATAATATACTTTGTTATTTTCTTGAATTTAATCCCTTTTTTAGAATTTATTAGACAAAATTTAACTTTTATTTTACCGTGCCAATAAATATGATCATCACTGTATATAAATATATATATATGCATATATATATATATATATATATATATATATATATATATATATATATATATATATATATATATATAATCTTAATCAGACACTTTAATTATCATGATTATAATCCAAGAAATTCACAAAGATTAGAAAAGTAGAAAATTACAGCTCAGACAAGATTTTATTCGCGTATGTCCTGATTCACCTTTAAATAAAAGAGAACCATTGTTTTTGTATTTTATTATCAGCTATTGCAGATATCTGACATCAATTGTAATTTTTTTTTTCACTTGACGAAGAGGAAGATTATACTTAATGAGTTTCTTATCTCTACAAGCGCGTCAGTCAAATTGACCAAAAGATGCTATTGTTTTAGAATCTTATAAAATATTTTCGGAAATACGAGTAGTCGCTTATCACTTTATTGTGACGCATTTTTAGTCTTAAACGTTTCTCGATATAAAAATAAGATCAAGTCGAACTAAAGCAGAAAAAGTCAACCGAATGATTTCGTTTATCGTAATTCTTTTTTATTTCAATTTCAACTTTCGCTCTATAAATATTCACAATGAACTCGTGGTGTTTAATGCTTGACTGCCTCATTACTTCTCAACAACCAATGAAAAAATAGATTTCCTAATTGTTCATCTTACGCTAGAGTAGGCGTTGCCATATTATTGTTGGAGAGTTATTTCTATCAAGTGCCTTTTGTTTTATCATATACATATATGATTTGCTATTATTAGCATCCAGTTAATACGTGCCAAGGTGTTTGTTTTAATATATCTCAATAAAATCTATATCGTCAAAAATAATTTCCATTATAAACTTCTTGAACTCAAATAGATATCGCCATTTACATACATAATTCTTTTATATATGTTGTTTTTTTATTTCTATGTTTATATAGAAGGATTATTTGCTTTCTATTAACTATTCTCACTGAAAGAATGTAATTATCTAAACAGGAGTACTTTTTCAATGTAAAATAATATGTTTATTGCTTAACTAATGTTTTTAGTCCAATGTGCTTCTTTTGTACTACCGTAATATGTGATGACATATCATCACGAAACAGCCTTCTCAGTAAATTGGCACCAGCAATTGGGGCGCCGACCCCAAAACACTGAGGCAAATAGCTCTCGCATTGTGTCATTCCACAGCGGAGTATTGTGCCCCAGTATGGGTAAGATCATGCCATGCCCATAAAATTGATGTGGAGCTGAACAAGGCATGCCGGACCATAACTGGTGCCCTAAGATCAACTCCCTTACCAGCTCTATACTGCCTAACTGGTATTCCACCACAGCATATCAAGCGAGAAGTCATCATCAGAATAGAATGGAACAAACAGCTTAACGACCACAGGCACTCACTGTTTGGCCACCAATCAGTGAGACAAAGACTAAAATCTCGCAGTAGCTTAATTAATATAGAGGAAATCGATCCAAGACAAGCTGCCTCCTATAGGATAGAATGATGGCGTGATTATAACAGCAGGAATAAAAATGAAGCCCTACCAGACCCAAAAGAAACCCTTCCCCTGGGTACAAAACTTGGTAGAAAGAACTGGGTGACTCTAAACAGAGCCAGAGCTAAAGTAGCCAAAACAAAAGACAATCTTCACAAGTGGAGCATAGACACATCACCTTTATGTCCATGTGGAGAGGTAGAAACGATGCACCACATAAGGGAAAGCTGCCGATTGGGTCCTCATTGCTCAAACCAAGACCTTAAGGAGGCAAACGGCACCGCCGTGCGATGGGTTAATTTCTATAGTGATAATATATGATGACCGTAATATGTCGGCATTTCACAGATAAATTGTTAATAATATAAGTCATCCTGTCACGTTATGCGCTTGCGTTTCATTGCTTTGAACTATTTGTATTGTACGAAATTAGTCACATTTTGAATTATCATGACAGAACGTTCAAACCAATGTGAAAGGCCAATCTTAAGGGTTACGCTGATTATCCTTGCTCGAACCCAGTAATCAGCACAACAAATCAAACAATACCTTTTAATTAATTGGCGTTATAAAAAGAGTGCTACACAAAATATTAAAAGTGTAAATCGTTACAATTTTCATATTAACATTACTCCCAATGTTATTCTGATCAATTCACACATATTTTACTTTTATTTACCCAAATGATTTTAAAGTGCAATTTTGTAAGGCTCGGCTGTAGAGACACACTGTTCTATAAAGTAATGTCTAAATGGTTGTCCTAATGTTCGTGTAATAAATATACTATATAGTTACACATATATCTGCATATATTTTATTATTAAAAAAACTGTAAATTCTATGCGATAATGTAAATTATACCTTAAAAATAATTTACATTTATTATAGCCACGTGCTAAACATGTAAGAAAACAAAAAAAAATCGTACTTTTTAAATACACGAGACGCTTCAATAATTCAAGAAATTTAAATGTAATTTTAACTGGACTATCTAAAATCATCGAGATATTAAACGAACAATAATTAAAACTGACTGAACACAGTCGACAGTACTTGCAAACCTATAACCACAAACACCAAAAAAAATAGAATAAGACAATTTTTTCAACCGAAAAATAATAACAGCAATTCGATACATTGAAAAATGAAATAACAAACAACATTAAGCAAGAACACTCCGAGCAATTCATCAATATATATCTGAATATATATATATATATATATATATATATATATATATATAGACATATATATGCATATGTATATATATACACATATATATACATATATATATATATATATATATATATATATATATATATATATATATATACACATACATGTCTACTGCATATGACTTACAAAATATCTGATAGTTCCCCCAAATCTCTGTCCTAGGTATAAAGGAGAGTAAAACTTACTTCTATGGTTTCAAATTATCTTAAATAACAGTAAACGGGAAACTAAATTCCAATTAGATCCTATGTGTATATATATATATTTACTCTTTGGAAATAGGATACATCGATGAATATATCGAATCTAAAATAATCCTTATACGCTGTGTAATTTACTTTACGCATCGCCACCAATTAAGTAAAAAGGAACATATGAGAAAAATTTGGAATCAAGTCTCCCCCTGCGGTTATTTAATATCATTCGAAAAAATAGCTGTTTCCTCTCTCCATAATGAATATCAGAGGTTAAGGGGAATAGCAGATATCTTGTAAGTCATATGCAAAAGTAGGGAAACAGATGACAAGGACTGATGTATTTTATGGCAAAATTACCAAATTACCCTTTGGATGGCGGATAATACCCTTAATGTGTTTCCAAAGTGAAAGTAGAACATAACTCACTATACACGGCAGCTCATTAGCTTTCCAATGAGCTTTCATTTGTAAAACTCTAATGAGTAGTTGCTGAAATTTCCAAATCATGAAATTGGCAAAAAGGCGGTATATATATATATATATATATATATATATATATATATATATATATATATATATATATATATATATATATATATATATATATATATTGACATCTATACCCATAGCTAAATGAAATATTGAAATGCTAATAGATATTGCTCTATCAGATGAAGTATCTATAAATGTGCAAGATTTTGAAGATTATAATAATATTCCATAGTGAAAATGTTATTCCAATATTTGCTTACATTTGTATATACAGTATCATAACAGACAATCTTTGGAATGTATTTAGTGTTTCTTTCTTTCCCTTGTAGTATTGCCTGACCACTAATATAAATATGCACATATGTATACGAGTATATACCGACCCATATATCCATGGATATATCGATATACATATAAATATGTATAATTTTTCATATATATATATATATATATATATATATATATATATATATATATATATATATATATATTTATATTAACATGCCAATATAAATAAATAAATTGATACATATATACACATAAATATATATATATATATATATATATATATATATATATGTATATATATATATATATATATATATATATATATATATATATATATATATATATATATATATATATATATAATGCCTACAGACAATAGTGTTTCATCCTTTCAGGAATATTCAGTGCAGGATGTCACAATTAACAACAGTCGATATATTCGAACTTGACGACAGAAACAATATCTGACTTCATTAGCAAGGACCATATGAATTCGGCAACCCTTATTGAATTTTTACATTTATTTTACTAAATGTTTCTAACATCAGTCAGAGTGGCCTAATGATAAACATGAGAGCTAAGTTGGCCGACATTTTAATTCCGCTCAACGAAAAAAAATCGAGTATTTTATATGTGCTTACATTATATATATATATATATATATATATATATATATATATATATATATATATGAGATTATATTATATATATACTATTTAATTTATATATATATATATATATGTATGCGAGCGCATTATAATATATATATACAAAATTTATCTCTATATCTATATTACATGTGTATTTTTATCTAATTATATATTTTTCTCTATATTTCTCTGTATCCCTCTCATTCTCTCTCCCTCATTCTGACTCTGTCTGTCTGTCTGTCTAGCTCTCTCTTTCTCTCTCTCCCTCTCCTTCTCTCTCTCTCTCTCTCTCTCTCTCTCTATATATATATATATATATATATATATATATATATATTAATTACATTTTCTCCCCAAACAAGGCACATTGCCACTTTGGTGAAGGAAACTACTATCAGGAGTAACATCTACTGAGGTACTATGTGGGATTTGGGCAGCAAGATGTCTGTTCACGTTACACTTGGACTTCTTCACGTCAGTACAGTTCGGGAATAAGGGATCTGGAATGAAATTCCAAATTCCAACGGTTCTGGGGAAGAAACTACTGAAGTAGAAAGATCTTTTACATCTAGGGATCTCTACTGTGTGTGGGGGGTGAGATGTAGTGTCCTGTCGGGTTGGTCCAGGATGTTTCCGTCGTGGCAGCACAAGTGATTGGAGTTCGTCAGAGAATTCTCCATTAAAATACTTATTGAACAGGCAGAGGGATGCAACATTTCGTCGATGGGACAGAGGCTGAAGCTTAGATGCCAGTTCAGTGCCTATCAGATTGGTGTTTCTCTTTTGAACGAGCGAGAGACTAGTAGCAGATGCACCAGCAATAATCCATACATGAGCGAATGGTGGCTTTATAGAGCTATAGGATACTTTCGGGGGTTAGAATTTTCTAGCACGGTAGGAAGAGCCTTCCTACTTTGCAGCGTTCTTGGCAATGCTATCAGTGTAATTGAACCAACTCATGTTTCCTGTGAACGTTAGGCCAATAATTTTGAAAGATGTACTCTCAGATAAAGTGCCGTTGGTCATTGCTTTTGTTGGTAGACAAGGGGTCCTGTAATTATTGAAGAAAACTAGTTTAATCTTGTCGGCATTGAACGAGGACCTCCATGTTTGCCCCCATTTCACTACAGATTGGTGGTCATCCTCTAGGGTTTCTGCCATTTCTTCATATATGTTTTCATTTGTTTTCCTGTCGTGCCTGTTATAGAGTATAGTGTGATCAGCATATATACCTATCTCAGAGGCAATTTTGTCGGGGAGGTCATTTATGAATATTAGGAACAACAGAGGTCCAAGAATAGCCCCTGGGGGCACTCCCGCATTCATATCAAATTGTTTAGATATACGACCATCTAGGAAACCTGGATTTTTCTCTTATCTTAGAAGGAATTAATTGTGTTAAGTATTCTACCAGTGATACCGTATGATCTAATTTTCCTGAAGAGACCCTCATGTATTACCCTGCCAAAAGACTTAGATATATCTAGAGCTATCGTTCTGCCCTGCCCGTTCAGATATTACAGTTAGGATATCTGCTCTGGAATGGGCTTGTCTAAATCGATATTTTTGGTCAGTCAGAAGTTTAGCATCTGTAATGTGATGTACTAGAGCATGGTTAATTAAGGTCTCAAATATTTTGGAAAAAAGTTGGAGGAGCCTGATTGGGCAATAATTTAATTGGTCCTTTCTTTCGCCAGAATTATTGAATACTGGCACCACAGCAGCAGTTTTCCAACAGCCCGGAAAGCAAGATTAATTAAGGCATTTGTTGTAGAGTTTGGAGAGAACTGGAGCTACTTCAGTTGAGCACTTTTTTAATTGCACAGCTGGGATGAGATCGGGTCCACATGCTTTTGAAGTGCCAACATTTTTATGATAGCATACACCTGAGAAGGGGTGACTTTCAACGTCAGTCCGAATAGAAAAGTAAGGTAGGGGTGGTTGAGAGGGCCTAGTGTGGAGTTTAACGAACCCCGACTATCAAGCAAACCTTCTCGATTGCTGAGCACACAACCTCATGAATTTTGGTTTGTGGGGGAATTGTTGATTGCACATTATTTACTACACCGTTGTAGATTTTTGAGAAGTTACGAGTTTCTAATTTCTGTGCTTCGATGCATTTTTTAGTGGTTTCAGCGAATTCTCTTTCAGTTGTCGCTATTTCTTCTTAACATTACTTCTAGCTTCTACGTACTTCTGTCTGTTTGAACTGGACTTATGTCGGTTTAATCTGCGGTATGCATGCTGCCTTTGAACAATGACAGTTGCCCAAGTCGGATTTAACCATGTAGGAGAGTGGGATTTGTTATAGAATGTACATATATATATATATATATATATATATATATATATATATATATATATATATATATTTATGTATGTACAGTGTATTTATGTGAGTAAACCGTCTTCTGATCTACGTTTTTTTACTGGTCAAACATTTTGATTTTCAAATCTGGTTTAAGGATTTTTACGTAAATATCACAAACAGTGTGAAGATAAATATAAGTTTAAATAAAGCTTTCCCGTTTTTGAACACTGGCATATATTCATCAGTTAACTGCGACTGTTCTAGAAACGTGATGTGCTTTAATCTCTTTGATTCAAGAATTTCGACTGCGCTGTAAAAATAACATAATGTAGAATTCTTTATTATTTACATTAATCTTTGAAAAAATAATATGTCAATTGAATGCCGTGTATTGTGTTACTGGTGAAATAATGAAAAAACATTTTCTCATTAATAACTCACATCAAGGAGACTTGATGTGATTCATTAATAATTGGAAATAAGAACAAAAACGTATTCATGGGAAAAGGTTTTTAGAGAATAAAAGAGCTTTATGAGTTATTTTTTAACGAATGTTTGCTATTCATATAAACTTTAAAGTTCATCATGTTTTAATTATACTATTTGTAATTATTTTTGTTCTACTGTCTGTTACTGTTAAATGTGTAATAGCATTTTTACCGCAAAACGGGCCGATTTGAATTGACGTTTATTTTTTTTTAATAAGTGTGTAATTATAGCGAAATCAACAAATTTAAAAAAAGATAACATAAACCCTCGAGTGTTCTTTGTTTTCCTCGCGTTCTTTTACGTCTTTATACAACTTCTAAACCGGTTATTCATTTTTCTCTCTCATATCCAACGTCATATCTTTAGAGTTAATCTCTTAAACTTTCCGATTTTCTTTACTCACAATTGATGCTATGCAAAAAATCAAGACAAAATTACAATATTATTCCTGGCCTGAAATTTCTTTCACATCACCTTTCAACCTAGAGGCTAATAAAAGAATCTCAAATAATAGCGGCAATATTGAGTAGCTAATAGACCGAAAGTGTTGCTTATTTGCGGAAGATTTTTGTTCGTCCAACACCTCTGGCTGTTGCTCTCTGAATAGATACGAGACGAAATTTAATTCGCTGCTAAAACTAGCGTGAAACTAGTGGAATGGTTTTCTATAACAGATGAGGCGGAGGGTGAATCAAATTCGGGATAAATGTGTTATATATATATATATATATATATATATATATATATATATATATATATATATATATATATATATATATATATATATATATATACCACACACACACACACACATACACATACACATACACACACACACATATATATATATATATATATATATATATACTCGCACATATATATGTGTGTGTATGTGTGTGGGTGTATTTATACTAGCAGAGAAAGCAGACTTTGCCCGAGATTGGACGATGAACAAATGTTTCAACCTTATATTTTTGTCATAAATATAGTTTAAGTATTTCATTTTTCTACCAAATCAGTTGATTGCCGTTAGAAACCAAACGCAGTGCATTGGGTGAACATTTCACATGCCCCCCATGCAATGACATCGTAGTCTACATTGCACGGTACGAAATCTACTGTTAAATCGTTCAATTATTTTTGCCTAATGTTTTAATAATAATAATAATAATAATAATAATAATAATAATAATAATAATAATAATAATAATAATAGTAATAGTAATAATAATAATAAAAATAATAATTCTGATTTTTTTATTAACGTCTCTCTGGAAAGGGGTGGAATTCATTTCCAGAGGATTTTCCTTAATCCCGGCTTCCAACCAGGAACTTCAATGATCAAGGTTTTCCTAAGGATGTTGGTGGTACCTATAATTGAAGAGGTTTGAAGTCCACCTAAAACATCGGGGATTTGTAGTTTTTTCAATTGTCATTCTAGACGACTTGATACTACTCCTAGTGTACCAACTACGACCGGGATTATTTTTGTTTAAACCCCGTGTATACGCCTTATCTCCAAGGCCAATGAAGCATAATTGCTCTACTTCTCATTCTCTTTCTCTCTCACATTCCTATCCCAGGTTACTGAGAAATCAACAATCTTTTTTAAACCTTGTCAATGACGACCAAATCCGGACGATTATGTTTCAACTGTTTGGGGGTTATGACACTTTTGTCCCACCATACCTCTACCTTGCCATCCTCACTTGTTCTCACTTCATCAGGCACCTCCTCAAACCATTTTCCAGCACACTTCACCCCAACCCTCTCACACACCTCCAAATATATCCGGAGTCCCATGCGATTGTGTCTTTTGCGGTTCTCTGTCTGGGCCAGTCCACTACACCCTGCTACAAGGTGCGCACTTGACTCTGAGATCTTACCACAAATCCGACATGTTGCAGCAATTCCCTCTCCTAGAACCACTTTTTTTAACTATCGTGTTACTAATGCCTGCTCTTGTGCTGCACAAAGTAAAGCTTCACTACTCTTAGCCAGATACCCAGCTCTAAGCGATTGCCATGGTCTTTCATCAGCCACTTCTGCTATATCCTGGAAGAAGCTTCCATGCATTTTCTTCGTAGCCAGTTCCTCTGCCCTTTCTCTATCCATACGTTTCACATAATCAGCCTTGATCCCACATACCTCCACTTCAATGGCCACAACCTTAAGAATCCACTCCCCACTTCCAACAACATGCTCTTTCAACGACATCTCCTCGGTTCTAACACAATCTTTTACTCTTGTCAATCCTCTCCCACCATATTTCCTCTTTTGATAAAATCTTGCTACGCTACTTAGAATGTGAAATATACTAAACATTGCTAAAACTTTTCTTGTGTTGATATCCATGGCGTGCAAATCTTTGTCAGACCATTCTAAAATTCTCGCACTGTATGTCAAGCACCCATGCATTTATTGCTTTCATTAGAGTTCCTCCATACAGTTTCGACTTTGCAACTAGTTTCATTCTTCTCATATACTCCTTCCTGACTTTTCTTTCATTTCTCTGTTCATGATGCCTACACACTCCAGCACTCCTAAATGCTGATATTATGTATCTTCTATTTCTTTTATGATTTCTCCATTTGGCAGCACTAATCCATTCAAATGAACCTTTACTCCTCTTTTCCTCACCAGCACTGCACATTTACTAATCCCAAACTCCATCCCAATGTCTCCTGAGTATGTGCCCACAAGTCCTACCAGTCTCTACATATCCTTGTCTTTTATACCGAATATTTTTAAATCATCCATGAACAGTAGATGGTTGAGGCGTCCTTTACCAGATCCGAAGTTATACCCCAGTTTTTCTTCTTCAAGAGGATGCTCAGTGTCATCATTATCATTACAAGAAGTGGCGATAACGAATCTCCTGGAAATATTCCATGTTTAATGCCAACCTGCCCAATCTCCTCTCTGTTTGCTGTCAGCACCGTTTTCCATTCAGCCATACTTGTCTCGAAAAACCCTACCACATTCTCAGCAACCTTCATCATCAATAGTATGTCACGTATTCATAATTGAGGCACCATATTATAAGCCTTTCTGTAATCGATCCATGCTAAGCTCAGATTTCTCTTCTTCTTTGCATCCTGCAGTATTGCTTTATCAATTAGTAGTTTCTCTTTAATACCTCTCGAGCCTTTCCCGCACCCCTTTTTTCGTCAGGAAAAACACCATCTCTCTCTCTAGATGTTCATAACTTTTCTCATCAAATATTCCAATCAACAGTTTCCACATCAATGGCAGACATGTAATTGGTCTATATTTTTTGGCATCTGTTCCTTTTACAGGATATTTCCTAATCAGTGTTGTTCTTCCCTTCACAAGCCAATCAGGGACAGCTCCCGACTCTACAACCCTTTGCAGAGCAGCAGCTATAGGTGGATAAAGTCATGGGAACTGTTTAAATTAGAATCCCATCACTCCATCTGGACCAGGTGCCTTCCAGTTTGTCATCCTTCGTATGCCAGCTTTAAGATGGTTATCTCAACGTTCTTCATCTGCTGCATTTCTGATAGTCTTTCTCTGACCTCTCCCAACTAGTTAGCCTTTTCATTATATCGCCCTTCGACGGACCATATCGCACTCCAGAACTTTCTTGCATCTTTTGCATTTGGAGTGTTGCTATTTCCTGCCTTTTTACTATGATTTAATTCTTTATACAGCTGACACTGAGTTTGCCGTAAAAGGTTGTTCTGCCGAAACACTTTTTCCAACAAAGTTCCTAATTTTTATACCACCAGTGTGGACCTTCTCTGTCAACATTGTTAGAACGTTCGTCGTTACCTTTTCCAGCAATCTATACATCCTTTCAAGCTCGTCCTTAGCTTTTTGTCCTAGTTTAACTCCTTTTCTTAGTTCTTTATTCTACTAATGCCTTTCTGCCACCGTTTAATACTTTCCTCAAGCCGCCTGTGCTAGTGTGCCCTACTATTATTCATTTTCCCTTTTTCTGCTCTAATAAGCCAAGACGATTCGCAATAACGTATGCCGTTGAATATAGAAGCATGTTAAGTTCCGTAATCGATAAGTTCTTTCTTATGATGTTATGAATTACTCCTTCAATTATTTTTTACCTCGTTTTTCACCTTCCGCGTATCACTACTCTTCATACTTTGAATCTCTAGGATATCGTCTCTAAGAAGAACCTCTCTTAACTTCTGAAGTACTTCTTTTTCTACAAAAGTCAAAGCTCCTATCACTGGTTCCATTGTCTCAGAGTAAATGATCTAATCCGCCTTAGATCCTTCAAACTCTTTCTCATTACTTTTCCTAACCATAGGATTCCATACACCCTCAGTTGTCCGCCTACCATCATCGTTTACATTTCCCTTCTGCACTTCCACTCTCTCAGTTCTCTCATCAGAGCTAGTTTAATCAATTTTACTTTCGTTTATCATTTTATTCCTAACCATCCATTCAATCTCTTCTCTTGCAATCACTGAAAGTAGGTTGTTATATTTAATTTGTTTTAACTGAGATACCAAACTGGCGACACTTCTAGGTCCCCTCCTCTAGATTCCCATTATTCCTTTATTTTTCAGATATATCAACCAGATTTGGTACTTCCACTTCTTACAAAGCATTCCCACATGGCTCTTCTTTCCTCATCCGTCTATGTTTTTTTACAAAGGTCAAATATCCCCTTCCGACCTTTTTCCCCATCACCACCACTATTCCCATTACCACGACCAACAACAATAGAAATAAAATCTACAATGATAATAGCAACACCAATATCGGTAGAAATAATATTAACATCAAAAACAACACCTACCATTATAGCTAGAGTTACATAAAAATAATAACAACATTCAACCAGTTCAACAACCACCCCCACTACTACTACTACTTGTAACAATATTAGTGGTAATAGTTATAACCAATAAAGTAAATTGCTTTTGTAATAATAATAACAATATAATGATACTAATAATGATAATGATAATGATAATGATAACAAAAATAATAATAAATCTAAGAACACTGATAATAATAATAATAATAATAATAATAATAATAATAATAATAATAATAATAATAATAATAATAATAATACTAACTAGCGGGACCTATGCAATATATTGTTCCTGGGCATGCTGTGAGCGTTCTATTTAGCATGAATGAAGGCACAATCATATTCTAGTTTTTTGTATTAAAACTCTACTGCCCTCTTACTAAAATAATAACTTTGATATATTTCGTGGGCTGATTATTTCATTACAAACACACTGTAAATTAACTCATATTTTATAATTTTTCATGATTATTGAATATGTTAATATGTTCGACAATAATTTTGCATAATTTCAACCGAAATTGTCGCCTCCCCCTTTACTAAAAAATAAATTTGATATATTGTATCGACTGATTATTTTATAAAAAACACATCTATTAATTAACTCACATTTCATCATTTTTATTTGTAATAATGTTTGGATATAGTATTAATTTTGACAATAATTTTTCATTTCAACTCACCATATAACACACCTTACTAAAATAGTAACTTTTATATATTTTCTAGGCTGATTATTTCATTACAAGCACACACATCAATCAACTCACATTTCATCATTTTTCCTTATTCTTGGATATGTTACTAATTGCGACAATATTTTTTTAAAAATTTAAACCAACGTTGTCGCCCAACCTTACTAAAATAATAACTTTGATACATTTGCTGGGCTGATTATTTCATTGCACACACACACTAATCAATTAACCTCCATTTCATCATTTTTCATAATTCTTGGGTATGTTACTAATTTCGACAATCATTTTTCATAATCTATACCCACATTATCGCCCTCCCTTTATAAAATAATAACTTTGGAATATTGTCAATCAATCAATTAAATCACATTTCGTCATTTTTTTCGTAATTATTGGATATCTTACTAATTTCGATAATATTTTTTTCATAATTTAAACCATCCTCGTCGCCCTCTCTTACTAAAAAATAATTCGATATATTTTCTGGGCTGATTATTTCATAAAAAACATAACTATCAATTAACCCACACTTAATCATTTTTATTAATTCTTTGATATGTTACTCATTTCGACAATCATTTTTAATATTTTTAACCCACATTATCGATCACCAACTACAAACATAATAACTTTGATATATTATCTGGGATGATTTTTTTCATTTACAACACACCAAAACAATTAACTCACATTTCGTCATTTTTCATAATTCAGCTTTGTTACTTATGTCAACAATCATTTTTCATCATTTTAACCCATATCATCGCCGCACTTACTAAAATAATAACTTTGGTATATTGTCTGGTCTGATTATTCCATTGCACACACACTAATGCATTAAATAACATATTATCATTTTTCATAGTTCTTGGATATGTTACTTATTTTGCCAATTATTTTACATAATTTAAACTATCCTTATCGCCCTCTCTTACTTACATAATTACTTTGATATATTTCCTGGGCTGATTATTTTATTATAAACACACACTCGATTAACTCACATTTAATTTTTGTTCATAATTCTGGATATGTTACTAATTTCGACACTAATTTTCATAATTAAAACCCACTTTATGTCTCTCCCTCCTACTTATATAATATAGTTGATATATTGTCTGGGCTTATTATATCATTACAAACACAACAATCAAGTAACTCACATTTCATCATTTTTCATAATTCCTGGATATGTTACTAATTTCGACAATAATTTTCATAACTTTAACCCACTATGTCACTCCCACTTACTTAAATAATAAATTCGATATATTGCGTCGGCTGATTATTTCATTACAAACAAATAAAAAAATTCTGGGTATTCTCATAGTATATATGTTTCACCTATCTTATCCGATCCCGGGTAACGCCGCAGATTCTGCTAATATATATCGTTCACCTATCTCATTCGACCCCGGGCGACGCTGGGTATTTTGCTACTATGTGTTTTTCAGCTATCCTATTCAGTACTGGGCGAAGCTTTCTGATAGTATACATTTGCAGAGCTCATTCAATCCCTGGACTTGACTTCATGTCCACCACCCCACTAATGAAAATATACATTAAATAAAGTTATGTTTTAATCGTAAACTGTTTCAGCCATTTCCGGGACTGACTTTATATCCCAACCCACTGCTAAAAATATACATGAAATAATGTAATGTCTAAATAGTAGACTGTTTCATCCATTTCTGGAACTGACTTATAATTCCCAGCCCACTGTTTAGAATATACATGAAATAATGTAATGTGTGAATCGGAAAATTTTTCAGCCATTTCCGGGGCCGATTTCTTATCTCCCATCTTACTGTTAAAATATACATAAACTAAAGTAATGTCCAAAACGTAAATGATTTCAGCCATTTCCGGAACCGACTTAATATTTTCCACCCCAATGTTAACAACATACATTAAATAAAGCAATGTGTAATGCGTAAACGGGTTCACCCATTTTCGGGACTGATTTAATATCCCCCACCCCACTGTTAAAAATATACCTGAATTAAACTAATGTTTAAAACGTAATCGGTTTGAGTAATTTCCGGGAATGACTTCATATCCCGTACCTCACTGTTTAAAATATACTTGAAATAAAGTACTGTTTAAATCAGAAACTGTTTCAGCAGCTTTTCGAAAGTAATACATAAAAAACATTAACACGGTTAAGGATTAGGTAACCGTTGCTTCAACATGAATGCCTGAGTGTACTATCAGTTTCAGCATTGTAGTGACTTAAATCCCCCCATTTTTTGGTCTTGGTTATTGAAGAAGAACTCCTTCATCACTGATACAATTCTTATTTTTGTTATTGACCAGAGATCCACTTTTGGGGAGCTGGTTTCATCCTAAATTTTTAACCGACCTTATGTCCAATTCCGCCCTTGGGGGAGGCAAGTAAACAAAAAATATAATCAGAACGGACATTTTCCAGGGTATTTTATAATTAATCAGGGTAACACTTCCAGGGCATTTTGTAATTAAATCAGAAATAACTTTTTCCAGTTACTTTTTTTAATATTAAAACTTTGTTACATTAAACATAGTACCTATACACGATGCCTCCCCACAGGACAGATTTAGACACCAGGGTCGTTTTTTAACGTGGAGAAAAAATGTCTTAGTAGTAAAGGATTTCTCTTCCACTGAGAGAGAAGAAATTGAAATGTAGCACCTGAGGAACAGATACTACACTTTGATGTTATCCAAAAGGCCAAAAAAGACAAATCATTTTTAGTAGCTTTGCCTCAACAGCGACACCATTTTTTTTCGTAATATTTCTATTTCCTTTTCAAGAGTGACACACGGTTTATTTGGAATATTCCACTTTTAGGAATATTCCACGTTCCTTTTTTAGTGATGCAAGCATGATAACGGGCGGAGCGATAAGCGTAACAATATAATAATAATAATAATAATAATAATAATAATAATAATAATAATCATAATAATCATAATAATAATAATAATAATAATAATAATAATAATAATTTCAGTTGGAAAAACTTACTTTGGTCGATTTTTTTTTTACCTGTCTGCCGATGCTGCTTTTGGTCAGAAAAATGTACACCAATACAGAAACATAAAAATATGTGAAAGGCACTTCCTCGTTTAACTGTGAATTAAATTTTTAAATACTAATTTCAGTTAGAAAGTGTTTTCCCCCTCTTCTATTTTCTTTTAATAAACTCCGCCGCTGATTTTGCTGAAATGTACACAAGGACAGAAACATAAAACACCCGAACATGTGTAAGACAATTCCTTGTTTAACCATAAATTTCAAGCTCAAATTAAAGTTTCGGTTAGAAACGCTTTCTTGTTTCGTTTGTTATTTTTTAAACTCCGTCGACGTTGTCACTTTGGGCCGGAAAAAATGTGCACACAGACAGAAACATAAAACATCCGAACATGTGTCAGACAATTCCTGGTTTAACCGTAAATTTGAAGTTGCAATGCACATTTCGGTTAGAAAGGCTTTCACGTTTATTCATGAGGAAATATGCGTGATGTGACATTCTGTCTACTAGATCGTCTCTCCTTCTTTTTAGATAAAGTATGTAGCAACGCTTTTCCAGTGTTTGGTGTGTTTGTAAGTTGTATTACCGAGGTAAAAATTTAGTTAAAAAGAATGTAATTGGAGGTAAAACTTCGTGAGGAGTTACTTATTATTATTTCATCTAACTATTTTTAAAATTGTTCTCATTTTAATATTTTCTGTTACAGTGCTCAACATGTAAGTAGAGCTACATAATAAGTTTTGAACAATATATCACTATTAAGCTATACATTTTATTCCCCGGAGCGCTCGGCAGACTCTTACAGGAAATGTCTAACTAACGTATGTCTATATATGTATATGGTTGTATATTGTTTATATGCATATATATATATATATATATATATATATATATATATATATATATATATATATATATATATATATATATTCGGGGTTTTTATTCAAAAGTAATGGACTAATGAATTCAACGAGGTTGTTAGATAGTGCTCAATAAAAAGAGCTGATAATACTTGTTTATTGTTATATAAACATGATCACATCATGCTGCTACAAATAGCAATTGTTTCAATCAAACAACAGATATCATCAGGCATCGACTTGACTATTCAAATATTTGAATAGTCAAGTCGCTGTCTGAATATCTGTTGTTTGATTGAAACAAGTGGTTATTTGTAGCAGCAGGATGTGACCATATTTATATAACAATAAACAAGTATATATATAAGTATATATATATATATATATATATACATATATATATATATATATATATACATGTGTGTATGTATATACATTCCTGTCCATGTAATGCATAATTATGTTGATGTGCACATCATTTTAATGCCATACATGTTATTGTATTTTGTATTATGGATATATATTTGTATATGTATGTATATGTATATATGTGAATTTATGTGTATTTGTATAATTTATATGAATGTATATGTATATATGCATATATATTTATGTGTAAGTGCGTATATGTATGCATAATATATGTGTCGATGTGTGCATATGGTGATGTTGGCATACATTTATGTATACGTATGGGTGCACATGTGCATGTCTGGATCTGTACATGTCACTGTATGCATATACATGTGTATGGATATTAACGCGGATGTGTGTGTGTGCACACAGGCATGTCTGTTTCTGCATATGGTTATTTATATATACATTATATGTATGGAGGTGACTATATTGTATACGTATGGCCGTTGAATATTACTGTGTATTTGATATGTATGCGTATATATATATATATATGTGTTAATGGTGCATGCGTATGTATATCTGTACCCTTATGCACATGTTTCTTATGCAAAAGTTAGTATTGGTCTATGGTTTAAATATAAATATTATTATTTAGACTATTATTATCATTATTATTATCATTATTATTATTATTATTATTATTATTATTATTATTATTATTATTATTATTATTATTATTTGCTCACATGGAGCTTTCACACAAGTCAAAAAACGATCTGATTGGAGACCTGTGGTGGCCTCTAGAAGCCGAGTGACAACAAGTCTCCCCAGACATCGGGCTCTCTCCTTCTTCTTCGATAGCATTTGCAAATGAATTTGCATCATCGCAACAGTTTCTCACCATTGGTTTCTCCCTGTCACTCGCCATTGGTTCATACTGGAACTTATGTGGCACTAATCCTCCCCAAGATCCCAGTTCTCTCTGCACTTGTCCAGCGAAGATCTGGCCAGTGCTCCCCCTTCGGTCTATCCATCCTCCATGACACTTCTCGATTCTTACGTATCACTTTTCTATTGGTGGAACGGTGTTGAATTAATGGAGGGGATGCATGATGGGGCTGCAGACATGCATATCTGCAGCTTCGGCCATCTTCATTCCCTGTAACGCTTCTTCACTATATTGTCTTGTGTTATTCTCCGCATTAAAGGGATTTCCTTAATATTTCAGCCGTTTTCATTATCGTTTGGCGTTTTATTTTTGCAACTATTCCTCTGATTCCAATTTCTCCCATTCTTTTCTCCTGGTGTGTCTGTATGGTTCCTAGTGCTCCTACTATTATTGGTACTATTTTGATTTTCTTCATCATCCAAATCCCTTTTAACACTCTGGTAGTTCTGTGTATTAGCTTCGTTTCTCATTTACTTTTATACTAACCCTGTGGTCAGCTGGGATAGCAAAATCTACGATTTGAAGGATTTCTCTTTCTTGTTAATTATTACGACATCCGGTCTTCTTGCTTGGATAGCGGTTGTCCGTCTGTATGTCCATATCCCATAGGATTTTGTTTTTGCGGGTTTATGTGTGTACCATTATCTCTTCGCTCAAAATGCAGTCGTTTGCCCAATTCCCAGTGCACTGCAATTCCCACTAGGTCATGACTGTTTTTGTATTTCTTTTGAGCGTGTTTGCTGCATTCACTAACTATATGGTTTATCGTTTCGTCTCTTTGTCCACAGAGTCTGTATTTGCTGTCTTCTTGTTTTCTATTGATCCTTGCTTTGATATGGTTGAGTCTTATCGAGTTATCTTATGCTGCAGTTATTAGAGATTCAGTTTCTTGGCTTATATGCCCTTTTCGCATCCATGTCCAGGTGTTTTCGTCATTTCCATCTTCTGTCATTCTTATTCATTTTCCGTATTTCTCTTTTCTCTTTTTGTCTTTTGTCTCTCTGTTTTCTGTTTTGGTGATTTTCTCCGTGTCTCTCGTTGCCGTTATTATCCTTTCAACGCTTTGCATTATGCATTTTTCTAGTGCTTTTTTTGTGTCCTTCACACAATCTCCTATAGAGATCAGTCCTCTACCCCTGTCTTTCATTTTCACGTAGTCTGTCAATATCCTCCTTTGGGTGTTGTGCCTTATGCATAACCATGAGGTTTCTGGTTTTCTGGTCTAGCTGTCTCGGTTCTTCTTTTGTCCAGAGTATCTCAGTAGTGACACTGCCCATGTATTTATACCTTTTATTAGGATTCTACTATATAATTTAGTTCCCAGGAGTTTTCTTGTTCTCCTGAGGTATTACTTTCCAATTTTCTGTTTTATTTCTGTTGCTCTGATGGTGTCCGCTTCTAGAATTCCCAAATAGTTATAGTCGCTTTGTTCTTCTGTTTTGTGCCCACTTTCTGTTTTGTTGGGGAATTCTATGCCTTTTGTCGTTTCCAGTTTTTATAACTAGTCGTGCGCACTATTCCTTTACAAATTCCATTTGGATATTTGGCTGAAAATCCTGGTAGAGTTAATTAGTGTCTCTAGCTCCTTTTCGGTCCTTGCAAAAAGTTTCAGATCGTGTATGTACATCAGCTGTTTTTTCCTCTGTATTGGGGAACTTGTATTCGGCTTGGCACTTTCTCAGAATACTATTACAAGGGCATCATGGCTATGATGAACAGGAGTTGTGATAGTGAGTCTCCATGGAAGATGCCTTGTTTATTTATTATTTATTTTCTATTTAGTGTCTATTAACAACTCTTGCTGACATTTTATTAAGTAATAACCTGTACATTTCATTTGCCATATATTATTTTGCCCTATATATATATTTTTCGCGGCTTTTATCATTTCCTGTCTGGGTCATTTTGACATTTGTTTTTCTATTTTCTATTTAATTATATCATCTTTTATTTTTCCTCTTCTTCTTCCCTGATATTTCTTATTAATATTTATGTCTCATCAGCAGTGTGAAAAGCATATCTTATTTTTCTTTTATTAGTATCATTGGAATTTTCCCCCTTTTCCCTTGAACATTTCTGTGAATTATTCCATGGATTTCGGACTTTGGATTATTTTGGACCATCTTCCAATTACGGTATTTCCTTGGGGTTTACTTGTGCAAATGTAAATTCAATTAACTTTCTTGGAGTTCTATTTTGGATTTTACCGTCATTGGGTTATTTATCTTTCACCAGAGTATCCACTCACGTGTAATCACCTTTTTCTTCATCATATTCCCTCTGCTTCACTTTTTTGTTATCACGTACGATCTTTGACTTACTTGTTTCATCAAATACTTTTGTATGCTAACTTCCATCCCGCACTTTTCTTATTCGTACCCTCTGATGAGAAGGAAAGTATTCCTCGAAACTCCGCGGATTAAGGACTATCCACTTATCAAGTATTTCCTTTTCAGATTAAATATGTTTTAACTCGTGTTCCAAGTGTTTTACCACGTTGTAGTAACTGTTTGCTCGTATAATAAGTTCTATTTCCTATTTGGTCTTATCGAGCTTTTACATCTGGCTGAGATAACTTTATAAATATTAATTATTTAATATTAATAATATACTTTAGTTTTACAATCTTGGATCATTTTGGTAAATCCATTTGTAATTTTTATGATTGATATATATATATATATATATATATATATATATATATATATATATATATATATATATATATATATATACATATATATGTATCCATAGGCAGCATTTCTACCCGTCTTTGCCAACAAGGAAACAAAAATAATATGTGTTCCCCTTTTTTTTTTGCTTAAAGCCATTCGCCCTTTCTGGACATTGTCTTGCATTCATGATAATGATAGAGGATTTGCATTCTTTGCATTTAAATGGATAGGGAGAATTATACATTTATATCGCAATAGATGCTGCTTCCTGAAATATATTCGAAGTAATAATTAACGTTGGTTTTTGTTTTTAAAAAAGACAAACATTTAGAGAATTTTGGTGCCTAACACGTGTTAAGTCTTCTCTATTAGGACTCGTGTTAAAGTTAATGCCTGGTCGTCTGTCAGTTAGAGGACAATGATAGGTATGGGAGTCACAGCCCTTTGCTAATACAAACATACACGCAAATATTTTATAAATATTGCCATTATTATCAATATACACAGAGTGACTTTCAAGCCAAAAGTACATACATTAAAGTACCTCTTCTGATCTTATCCTCGGTCTATGTATGAGAATGCTTTCAAGACTGAACCACTTTTCCTTCATGACCGAGACTATTTGTATTCTCATTTAATTATTAACGAATATTAATTTTATCGACTATTTTTATTATTATTGTTGTTGTTATTATTATTATTATTATTATTATTATTATTATTATTATTATTATTATTATTATCATTCATTTATTTATTCATGTGTTTATGTTCGTCCCTACCCTGTGTGCCATCATTATAGAGTGGGAAAAAACGACATTGCCTCTAACTTTGCCCTTTTTAGTAGTTTTATGTTTATTATAAGTCATAATTATTAATTACATTACTTACACCGTTAAACAATTACATTTAAATTCCATTATACATATTGAACTCCATTGTGTCTCATTTTTGCCGTTTGAATTAAACGCTTTTACGTTGCAACATTAAAAAATATTAAAAAATACAATCTTCTTCTACTAACGGCTAAAATAATTCACGTGAACTTTTTCGAACATGATTGCTAGGAATGGATGCTGTCACAACTACAAATATCAATTTCTTTCAATGGTTTTCGTTTTCGTTTTCATTTTGATACTTTTTTTTGACCAAGAGCGGAGGTCCGTTTGGAATATTAAAAATAACAATAAAAATATTTAATACAAAAAGTAACATCGTTTTTTATGCTTCAAAAACCCCTATCACCTTTAAATCACTGTATGTATGTATGTATATATATATATATATATAGATATATATATATATATATATATATATATATATATATATATATATATATATATTAGTGGTGGGGCAATCTTATTTTCGGAAGAGACCAGTATATATGATCAGTGCCATGCACACAAATGTAATGAACCAGTCAACAACTAAACCATTGTATCAGATTATTTGACGAAGTTGGGCATCAAGACAGTCGTTATGAGAAAATCGAGGGAATAAAGAGGTTTGAACGAGGGTCATTAGCACACTGACGCAAAAAAAGAGTTAAAAGCTCTGTTGTTGGAACGGTAAAACAGGTTTATTGCATCCGGAGAAGATCACTTCAGAGGGTGTTATATTTTAATTAGTGTGCTATCAATAAAAGGCGTTTATACAAAGATGCCTAAAAAGAAGAAAGATCCTATTAACTTGATACTATAACTGTAAGATATACATTACGAATAATTTTTTGATTAATAGATAATAATGCTACATCTATGACAAACCATAAATTTAACCAACCTGCGAAACTACCCTTTTCTATTTTAATATATTCTTACATGTTCTTCCGTGTCCATGGTTTCCCCTACTAAATATCTGTGCACCTTTTATATTATTCATTGTTTCCTGTCTTCATCATACTAATTCTAAGTAACCAACAGCTATATAAAATGAATACACATTCTCATGGACTCTGAAAATGGTTTTGGGCTGACAATTTAAGTTTATTTTGTATGAAATATTAAATAAAAGGTAGGCATATATGCAGACAATGAGGTTTGTATGAATAAGCATAATATATAATCGGGTTGACACACAGATTCTCGTCTGATCACCGAAGTTAAGAAACGGCGAACCTAGATAGTACCAGAGGGGTGACCATTTAGGAATTCTAGGCAATATATATGATCTCCGCTTATCTCAGCATTTGTTTCTAGTCGTCTTGTACACGTCATTTGTCAGTGGTATTTAATAATGTCGACTAAGACGAGGTGGAGTAGGAGATTGCGCACCTCCGGCTAATAAGACTTTCACGCGCAGGCACACCATCGTGAGTAACCATAGTCTGTCAAAACTGAGGACCACTTTTTGTTATATATATATATATATATATATATATATATATATATATATATATATATATATTTGTATATATATATATATATATATATATATATATATATATATAGAGAGAGAGAGAGAGAGAGAGAGAGAGAGGGACGTCAAAAATTAAGGGACATCATTTTAAACCTGATATGTTAATAGGTGTTAAAATGGTGCCCCTTCGTTTTGGACGCCTCTGTATATATATATATATATATATATATATATATATATATATATATATATATATATATATATATATATATATATGCATATATGCATATATACATATATATATATACATATATATATGTGTGTGTATGTGTGTCTCTGTGTGTGTCTCTGTGTGTGTCTCTGTGTGCGTTTGTGTGTGTGTTGTTTGTGTTTTATAGAATCTATATGTAATAAATAGATCAGGCAGTTATAAAAAAAAAAGCTACTAAAGGTAAAAAAGCAGACTTTCAGATACAATTAGCTGTTACATTTTATTTGGAGGTTTTGGATTTAATATGTTTTCTGAGAATATATCATGTCTAAGTAAGCTTAAATATTTATTGAACTTGAAGTATAATTTCTATCTTTACTTCAATTGGCTCCACGCTTAGTCTAGATACATTTCCATAAAAGCAACAGTTGTTCTGTTAACAGATTCCTGTTTTAATAGAACAGGAAAACAAACATAGAGACCTGCTAATATGTCGGAATTATCTTACCGACGAGTAGGGGTGGTGGGGAAGAAAAAACGTTTTAAGTCTTGCAACGAAATGTCGACGTTGCTTACAACCAGTCTATCCTTATAAAAGTGACTAATAAATAACGATGACTGAAGTGTACTTTGTCTAAAAGACAACAACTACTACTACTACAACTGTAGAGCTGCCACCCTTTTATGTACTCCTACTCTCAGTCAACGAGATTCACGCGTGGCGTGAATGTCTATTTAACTTGTAAGGAATAGGAACTCTGCTTCTTTGCTATACGGACCACCGACCGTTTTTGACATAGCTACCGTCACTCCTTTCCTCCTCACCGACCTACTCTCGGCAAGTCAGCCAATTTAAAATTCTCACAAATATGGATGAGTGCTTGTAACTTGAATACAGAACGCTATTTTTCTATAAGTGATCAATTTTTTCGCAAAACCTGTATTAAATAATATGAAAAACAATACAGTATATGTATGTAAATCACAAGGGTGAACAATGTAGATTCATCAGATTTAGTTTTATTTTTTTTTATATAGATGACAACATACTGGTTTCAAATTTGCATGCTGTTCACCTAAGTCGCAAACGCAGTGGCTAAACTGGTATTACATTATATTCTTCACGTTTAAAAGAATATTTATCTTTGCAGTTTGGTTATTTTAAGTGCGACAATGTACTGTCTTACACCAACCGACCATGTAGGTATATTCAATCCGCTTATGTAAAGAAAAAAAGACAGTATCAGAATAATTTAAAAGTATCTTTATACATGCAGCGTGTTGATAATTGATCGTGTATTTAAGATAGGTGTTCACATTCAGCAAATAGGAAAATACTAGAATAGTTTCAATGTTTTGAAGTTTTCAAGTCGATGTATTTCATCAGCAATCACGCGTCTTTATTTTGAAAATAATCGAGTAAATATTTACAATATGATTACAACATGATATGTGCACACTACTAGTGTTGCAACTACTAAAACCACAACTCTACTACAACTACTACTATTACATCTTCTAGTACTACGACTAATGGAAACAATAAAAATGATAAGACAGATAATAACAAAATTAATATTAATGGTAATAATTTGAATAACTTTCATAATATTAATAATTAAGAAAAATAGTTATACAAAAATGATAACAGAAACAATTATGATAATAATGAAAATAATTGAAACAAAGTTGTTGTTAACTCCACGGAAGATTAATAAGAATGATATAGACGAGAAAAACAAAAACACCTGGACATGGATGCGAAAAGGACATACACATCGAGAAACTGAATCTCTAATAATTGCAGCACAAGATAACTCGATAAGAACCAGCCATATCAAAGCAAGGATCGATTAAACACAAGAAAACAGCAAATGCAGACCATGGGGACAAAGAGACGAAACGATAAACCATAATAACTGAATGCAGCAAACTGCCCCAAAAGGAATACAAAAACAGGCATGACCAATATCGGTGCACTGGGAAGTGTGCAAGCGACTGCAATTTGAGCGTACAGACAAATGGTACAGGCATAAACCCGCAACAGCACTCGGAAACGAGAACCATCAAATCCTGTGGGACATGGACATACAGACGGACAAACCCATCCAAACAAGAAGACCAGATGTCGTAATAATTAACAAGAAAGAAAAATCCTGTCAAATCGTAGAGTTTGCTGTCCCAGCTGACCACAGGGTGAGTATGAAAGAAAAGTGAAACGAAGCAAACACACACAACTAGCCAGAGATTTAAAACGGGGTTCGATGATGAAGAAAATTGAAATAGTACCGATAATAGTAGGATCACTAGGAACAATTCCAAAAAAACTTCGAAAAAAGAATGTCAGAAACTGGAATCAACTGCAAAAGTACACCGACTAACGATAATGAAAACGACTGAAATATTAAGGAAAATCCTTGAATGCGGAGATTAATACAAGGAGACAATATAACGAATAAGAGTGACAGGGAATGAAGAACACCGAAACTGCATATCTACAAGTTCTACACCACCATCATGCATCCCCCATTGTTTCATCACCGCTCCCCCAATAAAAAAGTGATATCAAAGAGCCGAGAAAAGTCAGAAAGAATGAAAGACCGAGGGGATAGCGTTAGCCAGACCTCAGTGGGACAAGCGCAAAGAGAACTGGGATCTTGAGGAGGCTGAGTGCCACTCAAATTCCAGTATAAAGTAATGCCCACTGGCAGTCAGAAATCAAAGGTAAGAGGCGGTTACGATGATGCAAATTCATTTGCACATGCTATCGAAAGAGGTGGAAAGAGCTGGACGTCTAGGGAGACTTGTTCTCACTCAGCTTCCAGAGAACACCACAGGTTTCCAATCAGATCGTTTGTTAACTTGTTGACTTGTGTGAAAGATCCATGTGAGCCAATAATAATAATAATAATAATAATAATAATAATAATAATAATATAAATAATAATAACAACAACAACAACAACAACAACAACAATAATAATAATAATAATAATAATAATAATAATAATAATAATAATAATAATAATATCCTGTGCCTGGTTTGATTGCTTTTATAGATTGAGCTGCCATTTAATTTAATAATTAAAGTCAGAGATGCTGGGCAAAGTCAATGGACATAGGCCCAACATGCGACACAAGGCGTCCATAAATTGACTCCTCGTCCACAGGAATGTCCCATCGGGAATACGCATCGGGGATGCGTGCGGGTTCTTTGTTTTTTTGTTTTATTTGTTTGTTTTTTGTTCACGATATGCCACTTCAAACATCCAAATTTTATTAAACTAATAATAAAGTTGTTTACCGATCCTAAGATGTTAGACAGTATACAGCAACCAGACACACTGTGAACCAGACCACTCAATCTTTTCAGATAATAGTGGCCGAGTCTTATTCTGTTAACATACATGGAAAACAAGCACTCTAATGAGTCCCTCTGATCACTGTGTGGAGAATGGTCTAAACAAAGAAGTATGAAAGCCGGGCGATGGGTACAGCATATTTTCTACTCAAGCAGTTTAGGTTTTCAAACTGGTAATTTCTTTCAGTCACACGCTCTTCGATATTATGGACCGGAATTGAAAAGTATTTCTGCTCCCTCTGCCTTAAATAGACTACATGCGGAGATCTATGAGATTGATAGTGGGAGTCTCGTGTTCGGGTTTACAACCATATATTTCTAATTAGTATTTATGTAGTTTGTACAAAAGATAACTCGTATCTATTATAAAATTACATTCCGTTATGAGTAGAAAACCGGGGTATAGGTACGTATGACCAAGTAGTTAATATAACATGCTGGTATCTACAATTTAAAAGGAATGCAAAAAAATATGAGTTTCGATTATTAAATACATTAAATACGAATAAGAATAATATAAAGGGTAAAGTTAATACTGCAAACGGACTTAGAACATAAGAAAATGCCAGTACTTCATTTAGCGTATCCAAAGGAAATGAAGATATAAAGAGCACCTATTTACTATTGACAAATTTGTATATAAATATAAGCTATGACTAATCAGTATTTGCGCAATATAGATGTAATAGAGACGATAAGTACACAATATAGATGAAGCATGTCCACGCAATATAGAAAACTATTGAGTTTCAGTATCCAATTTTAACATTTTACATAAAAAGATATACATGATAAAAGGATGAATTTAAAGGCCAATTGGTTTATCATAAGTGTGTCTTGATTCAAAGAAACGAGTCATTTAAACTATATACCTATTAATTATTTATTTATTAAACCGTAACGCTGTATTCAGTGACACAAAAGGCATAGTCCATCGGGACTTTAGTTTTTCCCAACCAGTTATCCGAAACATTAGTTTGTTCAGTGTAGCGACTATGTAATATGTGTCTCTATAAATAAAATTATTACTCATATAAGTGTGTGTTTGTGTGTGTGTATATGGGTGTGTGATTTATTAATGTATATATATATATATATATATATATATATATATATATATATATATATAAGTTAAATTATAAATTCTGAAAAAGCAACATATCGACACACATATATTGTAATTAAAATTTACTGTTTGACAAAAGGAATATATAGAAGGGGTCATGTTAATTTTCTCAATCCATGGATTTTCAAAGGAAATGAAAAGCGGTTAGCAAAATCTTCAGCTGTGGATGGAAGGTTTTATGCGTTTCAGCACAATTATTGAAAACAGTTTTTGAGTGGTTGTGGATAATTATATGGAAAATATACGAAAAGAGAAGTTAATACAACCTGGACAGTCCATTATTGGAAGGAGTACAATATCCTTCGGGGTTATAAAACCAAGTGTACAGAAAAGAGGTCCAGGGGAGAAGGTAATATTCCCGTATTGCTCCTTATTGATTTCTCGAAAGGTATACGGGGCATCCGTATTCGTTGGTGTGTTGAGTGTGCGTTGGTTGATGCATTGGTTGATGTATGCGTTGGTTGATGAATTTTCAGAATTTAAAATTTAACCATCAAACATATAGTGCACTATTCTTAAATATTGAGCTTTTCCTTTTTGGCTAGGAACACCTTTAAAGTATTACTTCAAGCAATATCTATCAGGACTTTTCATCTGTATTCTATCAGCGTCTGATCTCGCTTATATAAATATATATTGTAAATCAGGACGAATTACATATTTAAAAGTAAACTTCATAGAATAACACATAAAATTAGTGTTTCACTAGAAGAAAATAAGATTCCTTAACAGACATTACTTTAATCGATTTATAAGAGTGTGCAAAGCAAAATTTGATACGATGAGCAATACAGCAAATTATAGGTCAGCAATTGCAATCGTTTGACCCAATTGTACTTAATACAATAACGCGGTTAGTTGGATATCAATTATTCTACAAGGCCATAAAAGAAGATCTCACTGCTGATCTAAGACCTTTTTTATAAGTTGTTGTTGTTTAGATTTTAAGGAATAAAGTAAATCCTACGTGTGCAACATTAAGTATCGGCCATTAAAATTAGGCATATGGCTTACTCCGGCCATTAAATTAATGTGTTTATAAACCCATAAAATCGATCCATCAGAAATAAAATGCACAACCTGGTTTGTTTTATTGTAGACCCTTGGAAAATGGACTTGTTTGAAATTAAAACAGATAATGAATTCTGTAACGAGCAACCCTGTTTTTTTAGATAACTAACACACAACCACGCAGCCCTAAATAAATCACTGAAATGCACATAAAAATATTTAATTTATGCTTTTGCCAGAGCCAATTGTTCTCAATGTTCAAATCAGATGGGATGGAGGTGTAGCTGAACTTGTACATAAATTCTTAGCCATTAAGTAAGTAAACATTTATTCATATAAAATTAGCCAAATTACATGCATCGATTTATATTTTCATTATAAGAACTATCCAAGGTGTATACATTTATTCAGTTATTTGAGTTATCTTTTATTTACTCGCGAGTCGGTAACCATAGAAAAGCATTAAAATGCACGCATACCATTTAGGGCTTCAGATTTGGCGTATTTGATAGAGCTTATCTTAAATCAGTTTCCGAAACAGCATATAATGAAGGATTATCCGATGATGAATATGCATTCTCGATTTGTTTACATATTCAAATAAGGCAAAAGGCCGACAAATTAAAAGATGAATCCCAAAAAATAAGTCTATGAACTTGAATCAAAACATAGATCAATTATTATTGTAAAATAATAGCGTTTTTATTCGAAATAAATTTAGAAACAAGATTTAGACATTATGAAGCAAACATAGGTATACTTTGTTCTTTTAAATTGTTTTGTGTTCTTGGAAAACGTAGGAACAACTAGAAGTAAATAATATTGATATAATTCATGTAGACGCGTGTTTTTTTTCTGCGAAACCAGCATACTTTATTTAATTTATAATAAGAAAGTAATTATTTTCAGGATATTATAAAGCTATACATTCAAATGGATCTTTTCAGAAATGAGAAGTAACATTATTGTTTTAAATATTCGTCATAACACTAATAATAGAGGTCATTTAAATACATAAACACATTCTTTATTGGGACTAAATTTAATATGCAAAATAATTTCGCAAATAAATATTTTAAAGATCCAGATTTATTCTTCTATGATATTAATGATCTTTAAAATCAAATGCACATTTGTACTTCCGATATAATTGTACGACTTTCTCTGCTGAAACATTTTACAGTTTCAAACAAAAAATGGAGCATGAACCTATACTTCCGCAGAAGCAACGAAAATAATTACTTATAATATTATATATATACGGAACAATTACATTGACATACCGGTTCTTACCAGATCACCGAAGTTAAGCGACGTTTAGCCTGCCCAATACCAGATGGGTCACCATTTGGGAAGGCGAGGCGCTGTATGTAAAACAAGTACCAGGTTGGGAAATCGGCGCGGCCTATCCTTCTCCTGAGGGCAGATTGGGCTTCCTTAAGTGGTAGTAGACAACCCATCTAATGATAGCGTCAGGATAAAAATACTGCTGATAGCTTTGTCGAAGTATCAAGTATTGCTAGCCATTGGAAATATAACGTGAAGGATTGCGCGGAATTTCATCACGTTTCAGCAGTCTAATGTAGCAATTGGGAGTTGTAATTATCTCATTTTTCTAAAAAAATTGGGGATTAAAAACACACACACATTAGAATGCACTTTGTGAGTTTTACATCAATATAAAATCTGGTGATATGGCGCCTTACATTAAAATAAAATTTAAAAATTAGTTTAATCATGTGTACAATAATACACAACTCCAATTTCATATAACTACCATTTATCTTGGTTATATATATATATATATATATATATATATATATATATATATATATATATATATATATATATATAGTGCCATCACTGTGTTGTTAAATTTCCGAATGTGAAACTCAAACAAGAATCCACTTTTCTTGTACTTGAGCTCCTATCAAAGCGTAAAATTTGCATTCTTTACAAACTTCTCAATACTAGAGTGACATATTTGTGCGCACCAGACAGGCAAATCATTCACATACACCTAGCAAGTTTCTCTAACAGATAAGCATAACAAGGTATATTATTGATTACTTTAACAACAGTAGTTTATGAGGGCGCTGTATTTTAAACAGTGGATGCGTATTGCTATCTAAGGAATTGCTTTCTATCCAAACTTACATTGACATGAGAAAATGTTGAACCCTCTTACAGTTATAATAGATCATTTAGCACACATTTTGAACTATAAACATTAATTATTCTTAAGCAATTTGTATTATTATTTTGTCTTATTCCATGTTTTATTTAATACCCTTTCAAATAAACCCCAAAGTATATGTATAATGTTCAAATATATAGTATACTACATGGTCATTTCAAATATATACTACATTGCAACTATAAAAAATACATGGGTGAAATATCTGACAAAACAACATCTAATTATAAAGAGACCTTACCATTATTTACTTTGAGTGTCTTAAATAATAGATGAAATGTGATATATTTACTGATATATTTACAATATACGCACAGAATGTTAAAGTGCAAAGGTCAGTATCGTGTCTACAATTTTAGGCAACTTGGACTCGTTCCAAGCACACACGAATCAAAAATGGATTAATTATGAATTCAAAGCTGAATTGTGGCTGCTCAGTTAATTACGTTGTTAGGGACTGATTGATTGTTTACAGAGATATTCAAGAGTAGATTTACTTTTAATTAATTCTGGAGACAGTGTACTAAACTTGCATGACATATTAGATAAACTGTTAATATATATGAAATTGAATGATCTTATACATTTTCTATTACCACGATTTAAATTACATGTCTGTAGAATTCTCTAATTTATATAAGATTTTAGTTTCTACCATACGTTTCGAAATATATACAAACACAAATAAGTATCTGTTCATTTCGAACCACATATAACAACGAACTAATGAGATACACAATAAAATTAAAAAAAATATATAAACAGTTGATTATTAAAACGCACGCTTAGATTGGGATCAACGGAAAAGTTTTAAATGTATTTTACTGAATAATCGTGGCAACACATCGAGTGTCGGGATATCACCAAGTTGGACCTGCTCAGGAGCATAACGTATATAAAAGTGTGTATGTAGAATGATATCCGCACTTCCCGGGGTCTCTCCATCCTATATGGCTTCGATCTGCGTCATCTGATCAGTAAATATATGTGCCTAGCTTTATGCCATTCCTATTCACTTAAAAACAATTCCCAACACTGGACATGATAAGATAATTTGAGTTTCTGCGTCGTGCAGACGGATAAACTCTTTCGCCGATTTCATAGACGTAATAAGAGTTGTCATTATTTTATGGGGGTTTCATGTTTGTTATTATGTTATTGCTCAGTTATTTTTAACCAGATTATTTACGAGAAAATTTTGAATAATTTAACCATGAATGTAGTTACCGACTCTGTTTTTGTCTTTTAATAGATCACCCCCGGTTTGGCGAGATTATTCAAGACAAGTCCGTCCTATTTTATCTCTTTAGTGCAAAGTCAGTGTTGATGAGATTATTCAAGACAATTACAAATGATATCTTACCCAAAAGACCAGAGGCATTATCCGTACCCCGACTTTCATCGATATAAATATTATTGTGTTTCTGTTTTTGTCATTATACAGTTTGCCCTACCATGTAACATCGGCATTCCTGCTATCTAACGCAAAAAATAGAGCGTTAAGTATCTAACTTCTGATGGCTGTGTTATGAGTTATTTGATTAGATTTCCGAATTTTGTACTGAAAAAAATCGTTGCAATTTATTATTCCTCATATCTATAACAAAGGACTTTGGTGGATACTTATCTTTCTAGCACAAGGCAAAGTAGCTGACGCGCCTCATCATCATAAAGAGTAAAGGGTGAAGGAAAGAATAACATCGTGTAAAATGTTTTACTTGGTCACTACGAACTTTTGCATTCCATGTATTTAGAAATTAAAACAAGCAAAAATGATAATAACTTTAGTTATTCGTAAAAAGTGTAGATATCTGACATGCCCAAATGAACCAACAGAAATCGCTTGAAACAGCGTCTTTTGAGACGAAAGCTTGCTTAATATTTTATAATATCTATTTAAAACATATCAATTTAAAAATATATATCGTTTTGACTTTCTATAAAAATTATATATATATATATATATATATATATATATATATACATATATATAGTATTCAATAAATAATTGCAATAATAAATAAGAACTCTGTACAAGTAAAAAATATGAATGTAATTTGTCTGGACGTAAATAATTTTCCGCGTATTTTATTATCCCGTTAGTCAGGTTTAATAATAATACTTGCTTGCGCAATCTACATATCAAGAATCAAGTGACCAATATTACTGAGTTCGACAACACCACTTGTATGATTGCCGGAGGCTCTATCGGTCAAAGCGTTGTTACAATGACTCTCAGGATATTTGAATCATTGCAACAATGTGATTCATCAATAGTAAAGCAATAAAGAAATACTAACATTGCAGAATTAGAAAAGCTGGAGCTCATATGAATCCAAACATTGTGAGCATAACACTCAAGATAAGAAGAGCAGTCCAAAATATCGCAGAAAATACTCAAAATATGTATCCCTATTTAAACACAAAATTATGTATATTTTATACTCTCTATTGTGTAATCATTTATTTCTCTTACATGAAATATAAACTTCTATTCACAAAGAGACCAGTTTTTATCATTTATGAATAAAAAAGATCAGTGTCTTTTATTAGATCGTTATTGTATTTTACACATAACATCATCCACACCCACACATATACAGACACACCCATATACACCCCCACACCCCGACACACACGCACATTATATATATATATATATATATATATATATATATATATATATATATATATATATATATATACAGTGCCACGCAAAGGTATTGGACACATTACATTTTTCTTTATAACTTTAATTAGGGTCCAAGATTTTACTTCAAATTTGGTCAGTATATTCTTACTAATATTTGAGTAGTACTTACAAAATTAAAGTTTAGAAAGTTCATATTAAAGGAAACATATAAATCAACTAAGGCAAAAGTATTGGATACATTGATTTAATATTTGGTTACATAGTCTTTATTGCGTTCAGCAGTGTCCTATCGCTTACTATAGTTGCACATGTTCTTGCACAGATATGCAGCTCTCTTGAGCCATTCTTTTTTACAGAACTCTTCTAGTTGTTGATTCTTTTGTGGATTCCTTTTGTGAACATGTATGTTCACTATTTTTCACAAATTTTTAAGTGGGTTGAGGTCTGGAGACTGACTGGACCAAATAAGAACGTCAATCCCGTTATATGTAAGCCATTCCTTTGTTAGTTTGGCAGTATGTTTGTGATCATTGTCCGGCTGAAACAGGAAATTGCTATTTTGCCCCAACAAAGCAGCAGATTTCATGAGGTTTTTTCTCAAAAAACTCCCTTTACATACGTCCATTCATACTACTATTGATGATTTCTAGTTCACCAGTATCTTTGAATGAAAAAATACATACTATAATCGAACCACCGCTAAAATTTACCGTAGGAATGGTATTCTTTTTGTTATAGACGGTGCTATTTTACGCCATACATGTTTTGTTGTGTTTCTTCCAACGATTTCGATTTTCGTTTCTCTCTGACCAGATGACCTTGTTCCAAAATTCTTGGGGTATCTTCCCATAAGTTTTTTTTTTTTTTTTTTTTTTACCTTTCTGCTACCCACCTTGATTTTTTTCGTTTAATTACCTTTGCCGACCACATATTGGGAGCTTTGCAACAGCTTCACCCGGGATTTTAAACTTTCTAATAACGAGTCCAACTGTACTAAGTGGTAGAATAAGTTCCATTGATATTATTCGATAACCTTTTCCTTCTTTGTGCTTATCAACTATTTTTTTTACAAATGTCTATTGACAACTCTTTAGTTTTAGGCATTTTCATAAATGAACTGGTTGACTTGGAAGGAGTGAGCCTAAACTGGAAGAATTTTATAAAATTATTATAATATAAAGCTCTTTATTGGCCAGTGATAATATGTTTGCATTATTGCAAAACGCTAAGCAAAAGTGATACAATATTTTTTTCAGAAAAAGAATCATTTAAAAGTGTATCCAATACTTTTGCATTTGTTAATTCATATTTTTTTCTAAAATACAAACTTTCTAAACTTTGATTTTGTTCTTACTACTCCAAATATAATTTAGAATTTTAATAGAAATATACTGACCAAATCTTACATAAACTCTTAAACCCTGATTCAAGTTATGAAGAACAATGTAATGTATCCAATAATTTTGAGTGGCACTATATATATATATATATATATATATATATATATATATATATATATATATATATATATATATATATATATATATATATACCGTACAATATACAACTGAATGTCTGTGTGTGTGGGGGGTGTCTGGTTACGAATTGGCTTCTATATGGTTGACTATTTAAAAAAAAAAACTGATTTCATATAATGATAGAACATCAATTGGGACACAGGTGTTGCAAGTCCTGGGAAGGTGGACCTCCTAGTTATTACCCAGGCGGTGTACCTCAGTCCAACAGGTGCAGGGCCGGTTCCCGGCCCCTCAACTGTTGGGCTGAGTGTCAAGTGACGAATCCTTGACGTGTACTACCCTGTCGCCCAGCAGCAGAAGCCGCTAGGAGACCTTCCGCATCAGACGAAGAAGGGGGTAGTTATTTAAATGCTGCCCACCTCAGCATTATTTGGCACAAGGCCTGGAAAGTGGGAACCCCGCAGACTCCCCTAAAGGAGGGACACTCCTGCAATTTTAAAAATGCCTGAGTAACCCCGTGGCATTCCCCGGTCGGGGCGCCTCAGGCAGCAAGCAATGAACATGCCCCACCGGAAAGCCTGGTGGCAAGGCCTGGGAGGGTGCACCTCCTAGGTATTACCCAGGCGGTGTACCTCAGTCCAACAGGTGCTGGGCCGGTTCCCGGCCCCACACCTGTGTGGCTGAGTGTCAAGTGACGAATCCTTGACGTGTACTACCCTGTATCCCAGCAGCCGAAGCCGCTAGGAGACCTTCCGCATCAGATGAAGAAGGGGGTATATATTTAATTGCCGCCCACATCGGCAATATTTGGCACAAGGCCTGGAAAGTGGGATACCCGCAGGCTCCCCTAAAGGAGGGGCACCACTGCAATTTTAAAAATTGCCTGAGTAACCCCGTCGGCATTCCCCGGGCGGGGCGCCTCAGGCAGCAAGCAATAAACTTGCCCCACCGGAAAGCCCGGTGGCAAGACCTGGGAGGGTGGAGCTGGGTATTACCCAGGCGGTGTACCTCGGTCCAACAGGTGCTAGTCCGGTTCCCGGCCCCTCACCTGTTGGGCTGAGTGTCAACTGACGAATCCTTGACGTGTACTACCCTGTCTCCCAGCAGCCGAAGCCGCTAGGAGACCTTCCGCATCAGACGAAGAAGGGGGTATACTTCCACACAATCGGACGATTCTATTTATATACGATGCTGCTAGGAACTGACGAATCGAATAAATGCACGTTCTACTACCAATCAATCAGAAACCAGAATTGCTTCATAAATATTGAACCCTTTTTGGGGCAATTTCACATGTTTTTTTTCCGTCTCGACACGGCAAGTATATTTTGCTCTGTGGAACTGTCTACTGCAAACAAGTCACCTCTCAAGACGTTTGGAACAACGAACCATCTGAAACTAAACATGGCTTACACTTTGAGTGGCACTATATATATATATATATATATATTTATATATATATATATATATATATATATATATATATATATATATAATATAAAGCTGTGTGTGTGGTGGTGGTTGACTATTTAAAAAAAAATGCTTATATATAATGAAATAAAATCAATCGGGACACAGGAATGGGTATGTTTGATCTGGCAGAACGGTGGTTTATTAAAAGTGTGGGGTCTGCGTTCGCGCCCAGTCCACAAAGTATGGAAATGCAAAAATAAAAATTAAACAACGTGCACAAGTCATTTTCATAAAGATGTACATCAGAATACTTTGATAATTGTGTTTTAAATTAAATTAGGGTGGTATATAAAACTGTGGGGCCTGCGTTCGAGCCTGGCCTCCATAGAATGGAAATATGTCACAAAGTTTAACGTTTTCTTTTAAATATAGATCCATAGAATAGTGTGATAAGTGTTTCAGTGTTAACAGGTATAGTATAATAAATAATGAGGTTTATCTATGTTATTTTCACTTTCGTCATATTTTGTTTTTGCTTTGATACCCCCAAATTCAACTCAAATTTAAAACCATTCTTTTCATAACCGATCATACTTTCATAATCAGAGTCCATTTTCGGCGCCCATTTTCGTAACCCAGTCAACGACGGGTACTTTTGCTAGTATATATATATATATATATATATATATATATATATATATATATATATATATATATAACATGCCTGATTGAACAGAACGTATTTATTATATTTTCCGATATTTCTGGGTATCTTTTCCATTCGCCGCGCTAAGCTTATTCGTTCTATAAATTGCGCGGAAAAATTGTTCGGCCATATTCTTCTTATATAACATAGTATATAACATCCCAGCTCAACATTAAAAAAAATACCGCTCGGCGAGTGGAATGAACAATCGTCAGAAACGAATAACTCTGTACTGTTCAATAAGACAAGCTTTAATAATGACTTGCTCCCGATATATATATATATATATATATATATATATATATATATATATATATATATATATACTTTCATAATCAGAGTCCATTTTCTGCGCCCATTTTAGTAACCCAGTCAACGACAGGTACTTTTGCTAGTATATATATATATATAACATGCCTGATTGGACTATATATATATATATATATATATATATATATATATATATATATATATATGCCATGCCTGATTGAACTAGACTGAATGAACTACAAATACCACTGCTGAAAAGAGGATACCCACTACCACTAATACAGCTGAATTGATTGAACTGGCTGAAAAAGATCCCATAGACTTACTAAGACCCCCAAAAAAACACAACAAAGAACAAATTCTAGCATACGTCTCTACACACAACACAAACAAGCCAGAACTATTCACACAGATAACAAAACACCTTATCCTCCTCAATCAGAACGACAAACTAAACAACATACTTAAAACAACAAAAATAATAAAAAGAAAACGCCAACCCAAAAACTTAAAATACATTCTTACTTCCTCAAAACTCGTCCCACATACTACAAAAGGAGTTACAAAATTCAACACACCGCGATGTGGAGTATGTGACATAATAATAGAAGGTAACACATACCCATTCAAAAACCAAGCACAAACATTCAAAATAAAAAAAGTATCTAAATTGCACCTCCAGAAATGTAGTATATGCACTAAGATGCACAACATGCAACAAATCCTACATAGGCGCCACCAATAATTTCAGCAATAGAGTGTCCTTACATAAGAGCAACATCAAAAATGCAGATAACATACACCTCTATGTTTAAAAACACGTACACACATGCAGTGGAAACAGCTTCAAAATAATGCCATTCTTCCAAACAGACAATTATTTTTATGTACTTACACAGGAAAAAAACGTCCTCACCAAATTCACTCCTGAACTGAACAGAACCTAATACCATCCCACAAAAACATGAAATGCAAGGTACACTCGCATGCACACCCATAAACATACACATACACACACACATAAATCAGAACCGACACATTAAAACACACACACGTGCGAGCATACAACCACACACAAACATAACACCCCTATCTCTAATACAACACACTGAACAATACCAACCCTACTTAACCTCGAAACAAACAACACTAGGGACACCTAGAACCATAGTATATTATCTGTTCCAACACCTCGCTCCCTCCTCAGTCAGGGGAGGAGAACCCCCTCATGACTGAAACGACTATCTTCCCTTCTATCATCCCCCTCCCATACCTACACCCCCACAATGCCCCACTCTGGGGAACAACATCTTCCCCACACTAGGAACCGATCCTGGGTATGGCCATACCCACATGAGGAGACAAATAAAGGGAAACATTAAAAAATCCCCTATTTTAAATACACCCCTCTTTCTAAACAAACATAATATAAGACTAAAACGAATAATCACAATACTAAAATCCAAGAATCCACAAATAAAATATCAAAATAGAATGCCTACCCTTACTTCACAAGAGTCAGTCCCCCCTCCCCACACATACACATTAATAACGACCTCGGACCACAACCGCCTTCCTAAGAAAGCAAATAACCCCAAAATACTATAAAACAATATACACATTCCCAAACCAATAAAAGCAAACACACACACGCACACACGCGTACACACACACGCACACACACACGCACACGCACGCACACACACACACACATACACACCCGACCCCACCCTAAAGGAAAAGAAAAACACATTAGGAGAAAGAGATAGAGACTGTCTACAGCGAGGTCAAAATCTCCCTGGACAAACCTAATAAAAAAAATTAATAAAAATTCAGCATACCAATGTATAATAAAAACTTACAAACCTCCACCCCTTGGAAAAACTTCAAAATAACTAGAAAATCGCCATTTTTACACATTTGAAAATAATTTCTGACGAGGACGCACCAGACCGTCTGAAACGTACGTAAACGATTTCAATGACTTAAAAACATTATTACAATGATCCAAACATAATTCTCAATGAAAAACCAAGACACGGAATAATAAAATAATGTTAAAAAATACACATTGTTGGTGACTACTCCCTTATTTAAATATACATCTTTCTTTCGTTGGAATTTATTTACCCATTTTATATAAATATATCTTACTACAACGACAGAATGCCACCAACACGCAAAAAAACCTGTAGAGGATACACCAGAATCCCAAACAACACTCAACATGGAAAACAAACACCTCGAGGATTAAATTCTAAAACTGAATGAAAAAATGGACAGGATAATCCTCATGATATCCTATCAACAGGATAAGATACTAACCAATATCGACGAAATTATAGTACTCCCTAAAAAACACCAAGAACCTTTAGAACATCTAAAGGCACCACATATCCGGAATGAAGCGCTGAAATCAATAGAAAAACACCTCCAAACAGGGAAAACTCTTATTAAAAAGAGAAAAGGGCCTACTACCGTGCAGTCAAATGCAGCGACACCGCCCTTACCTACAGGATATTTTTAATCATGGAGGAGCAGTTTATCCCAGACAAATTCCGAGAAAAAGTCACACCACAAGACTCAGAGGAGCAGAAAAAAGTAAAAAAAGCCCTAAACATATCCAAACTACAAGCTGAAATCGAAATACAGGAGGACAGAAAGATACACCTCACAGAGGAATACACCAAAATCGACGATAAAATACTCACCGACATCAGAAAACTATACCCCAAGGAGACCCACCAATTCCTTATTGGATTTTGGGAGACTGAATGCAGAGAGAAGGAGGAAAATTCAAAAGAATTATCGAAAGGAAGATAACCTGGCTAAAGAATGTTCCAGAAAAAGAAAAAAAAACGAACAAGTACCGAACATGACCATGCAAACATACCAAAAACCGAAACATACCCGATTCCAACAGCTGGAGAGATTCGAAAACAAAGGTAAGAAACGAGACACACATCACTCTCTAAGATACCCACACAACAGACCCAAACACACACAACGAAACGACCGGAACAAATTCATACCATACACCCATCCCCACCAACAAACTCAACCAAAACTCCCATATAGAACACCACACATCCACACAAGAACACAGACATCATACAAACACAAATACTACTACCAAAATGCCCCAAAAAACAATATATCAACAACCGACAACCCACTACCACATGCCAACAATAAAAGATACAACCTCCCACAACAATACGAAAATAGTTACTACAAACCACGTCACTCAACTCAGCCAAGAACCCACTATCTCTTACCCCACCCCACTCACACAAACCACCAAAAAATCTCCCTACTTATCAACCCCCACCGTAACAACCCAATGGAACTAAACCATCCCTATAGATACCACCCAATACAAAACAATCTTTACAACACCCACCAACAGTACCCCACAGTACAAAACCGACCCCAAAAATACCCCCACACAAACACAAGCAATCCGAATACCCCAGGTACCATCATAACCCATACACCCTCAAAAAACGACACAACAAACCTCCCAACCGAATCAACGAAACTAACGTCCCTCACAATCATTTTTTAGGAATCCCTCACAAAATTACAACACCAGACCACCCAACAAAAAGCCCAAAATTATCAACCTATCTACAGAGACGCTTACAAAGGACGAAATTGAAGTACTAAAACTAGGCCTCAAATCTGCCCAACTCCCAGAAGTAATATAGTACAGTTAAAGAAAGACCTCAAAGAATTTGAACGCAAATTTAGACTTCATAGATATACTTAACGACAGTGATAACACAACATACGACTCTCTAGTGAAGAACAAATCAACATACTTCCACAACAAACATAACAACACAAAAGAACTAAATACCTTCTTTGAACCACTCTGGAGCCTCAACACCCAACAGAAAAGAGAACCCCACCAGTAATCCAACACGAAAACAAAATCAAGCACTTAAAAAAAATCCAACACTATAACAACTTAGTTATAAAGGAAGCAGACAAAGGTAGTGCAGTAGTTATAATGAATAAGAACTTCTATAAAACAAAAATTTCAGAATCACTAGGGAACGAAAATTATTACAAACCAATTAGCTCTTACATAGACGACACAACCATATCTAAAATAACAAATCTCTGCACAACATACAATAGTACATTAACTAAAAAAGAAAAATACTTCCTAACAAACTTCACAACAAAAACAAACATCTTCTATGGGCTACCCAAAATACACACATCTAACCAGGTAAGACAGTCCGTCAACATACAAAAGTCAGAATACCTAAGCACCCCAAACCCCAACGACCTCACATTCAGACCCATAGTAGCAGGACCATCATGCCCAACTAGCAGACTTAGCAACCTAATAGATATACTATTACAGCCCTTCACCAATCTAGTCAGAAGTTTTGTAAGAGATAACACACACTTCCTTAGCTCCCTACCACAAACAGTAGACGATGGGACTATACTAGCCACATTCGACGTTAGCAGCCTATATAGCAATATACCACACACTCTAGGAAAAGAAGCTATCGCATATTGGATTGACAAACATTCACAGACTTTACACCCCAGATCCAATAAACAATTCGTAATTGATAGCATCGACATAATCCTCAATAACAACTCCTTCCAATTCAATAAAGACAACTACATCCAAATACTAGGCACACCAATGGGTACCAAAATGGCACCGACATATGCCACCCTTACACTCGCTTTCCGAGAAGAGACCCTTTATGAAAGGATAGAGTAAAATACGAGCACAATATTAAAACACTCTTCATAAAATATTGGAAAAGATACCTAGACGACTGCTTTATCCTCTGGAGAACCTCATGGGGGGATATCAAAGACCTCCACACTTTACTACAAAATCTACACCCAAAAATAAACTTCACACTAGAACAAAGCCCCACACAACTACCTTTCCTAGACATCCTAGTAACAATAAAAAACAATAACATAATCACAGATATCTACCACAAACTCACAGCCACTCAAGCATACCTCCAATTCAGAACAGTGTCTTAAATCAATACCCTACTCCTGAGCTCGTAGAGTCTGCACCATAGTAACAGACATACACCTCCGTTCAACTAGACTAAATGAACTTCAAATAACACTGCGGAAAAGAGGATACCAACTACAAAAAAATACAGAAAGGTATAGAACTGGCTAAAAAAAATTCCAATAGACTAACTTAGAACCCCAAAAGAACACAACAAAGAACAAATTCTAGCATAATTCTCTACACACAACACAAACAAGCCAGAACTATTCACACAGATAACAAAACACCTTATCCTCCTCAATCAGAACGACAAACTAAACAACATGCTTAAAACAACAAAAATAATAAAAAGCAAACGCCAACCCAAAAATTAAAACACATCCTTACTTCCTCAAAACTCGTCCCACATACTACAAAAGGAGTTACAAAATGCAACAAACCGCGATGTGGAGTATGTGACATAATAATAGAAGGTAACACATGCACATTCAAAAACCAAGCACAAACATTCAAAATAAAAAGGGGTCTAAATTGCACCTCCAAAAATGTAGTATATGCACTAAGATGCACAACATGCAACAAATCCTACATAGGCGCCACCAAAAATTTCAGCAATAGAGTGGCTTTACATAAGAGCAACATCAAAAATGCAGATAACAGACACCTCTATGTTTAAAAACACGTACACACATGCAGTGGAAACAGCTTCAAAATAATGCCAATCTTCCAAACAATTAATTATTTTTTATGTAGTAACACAGGAAAAAAAAATTCATCACCAAATTCACTCCTGAACTGAACAGAACCTAATACCATCACACAAAAACATGAAATGCAAGGTACACTCGCATGCACGCCCATAAACATGCACATACACATACCCACACATAAATCAGAACCGACACATTAAAACACACACACGTGCGAGCATACAACAACACACAGACATAACACCCCTATCTCTTATACGACACACTGAACAATACCAACCCTACTTAACCTCGAAACAAACAACACTAGGGACACCTAGAACCATAGTATAATATCTGTTCCAACACCTCGCTCCCTCCTCAGTCAGGTGAGGAGAGCCCCCTCATGACTGAAACGACTATCTTCCCTTCTATCATCCCCCTCCCATACCTACACCCCCCACAATGCCCCCCTCTGGGGAACAAAATCTTCCCCACACTAAGAACCGATCCTGGGTCTGGCCATATCCACATGGGGGAAACAAATAAAGAGAAACATTAAAAACTCCCCTATTTTAAATACACCCCTCTTTCTAAACAAACATAATATAAGACTAAAACGAATAATCACAATACTAAAATCCAAGAATCCACAAAATAAATATCAAAATAGAATGCCTACCCTTACTTCAGAAGAGCCAGTCCCCCCTCCCCACACATACACATTAGTAAGGACCTCGGACCACAGCCGCCTTCCTGAGAAAGCAAATAACCCCAAAATACTATAAAACAATATACACATTCCCAAACCAATAAAAGCAAACACACACGCACACACGCGCGCACACACACACACACATACACACCCTACCCCACCCCAAAGGAAAAGAAAAACACATTAGCAGAAAGAGATAGCGACTGACTACAGCGAGGTCAAAATCTCCCTGGACAAACCCAAAAAAATAAAAAAGTAATAAAAATTCAGCATACCAATGTATAATAAACACTTACAAACCTCCACCCCTTGGCAAAACTTCAAAATAACTAGAAAATCGCCATTTTTACACATTTGAAAATAATTTCTGACGAGGACGCATCAGACCGTCTGAAACGTACGTAAACGATTTCAATGACTTAAACCATTATTACAATGATTCAAACATAATTCTCAATGAAAAACCAAGACACGGAATACTAAAATAATGTTAAAAAATACACATTGTTAGTGACTACTCCCTTATTTAAATATACATCTTTCTTTAGTTGGAATTTATTAACCCATTATATATATATATATATATATATATATATATATATATATATATATATATATGTATATATTACATGGAAGTCACAACATATCATGGCCCGGAAGCCACTCGGAGATAGGGGTTATTGCGCGTACAGTATTAATTGGGACAATATCGTAGTAATCGTTAGTAATGGAGATCAGATAAAGGGTCTTACTGTAGGCGGCGGGTTCGTCAGGAACTTGTTTATGTTGGACTTGAAGACATCTAAGTTTTAGTCAGGTAGGAAATAGGCAAGCGGACGAGTTGTTCAGAGGCGTGCACTCCTAATAAAGAAGCTTTGTTCATGGAATCTAGCTTTTGATTTAGCCACATAATATATATATATATATACATATATATATATATAATGTCTAGAGTTTATTTAAAGGAAAGATTTTAAAAGCTGACTTTTAAAAAAAATATGATATTGATATTATCGGTTCTTTTCTTATGAAATCACATCTCTGCTAGACTGGCCATGTACTGCGCATGCAAGGAAAATAATGCCATACGTGCTGATGTACGGTCAACTAACCGAGCTCACAATGCTAATGTTGTGCCAAAGTATAAGGACACATGAAAAAAAAACACATTTCTTTCAAAGACTATGTTAATGGTCATCATGAGTGGGTGTCTATATCATAATGAAAAATGCAATATCAAACGTTATCAACCTGCGTCAACTAGGGATGCAACTATTATTGTCTGCCGTATCAGCCATACACACAATCTTAGTAAACTGTTATATGTGTTCTGGATTATTTTGTTTATCATTGTCATGGTTGAAATGTTATAGGTGACTCAAACACACGGTCCAATAGAGGACGATGTAAGAATATTATTTCTGACTTTATTTCAGAAAGCGAATTGTTCTCGGACCCACTTCCGTGACCAACACTGCTGGTAATATGCAGGTTTCCTAATTTTTTTTCTCACAACTTGCCCTGAGCTATGTTCATTCTTCGTTCTGTCTGTAGTGGCGTATTCTAAATAACCGGTGCTCTCAGTTAAAATAAAAAAAAAACAACTGCATTAAGTCCTCCGACATACGTGTCCATCGTACAGTATATTGATACTCTATGTCTGACCGAGATAGCTTTCGAACATTTATATCAGATCTACACCTGTGTTCCGTATTTAAAAAAAAAAACGTGTCCTGTATAGTATATTTCCTGAATGAATGATAAATTTTTGGCTAAAACCGCTTCATACGCTTGTTATAGATCATGTGGAGCAATTGATTAAGAGGTAGCGGTTTAATTTTAATGCGTCGTAGACCAAGCGTCTTTCTCTACATATTCAACGCTCTGCTCGCTAATTTGGCATCGATCGAACTGGATTGCTCTCGTCTTTTGCATATTCTCTGTATCTGAAACGGAACACGTACGTCAAATCCGTTGCCAAAGCTACTAGGAAGATTTTGAAATCATTCTACAGCTCAAGAGATATATCAATGCTGATAAAAATCTATATATGTATAAGAGCCAAGTAGACAAAGGATGGAGTGTATTTGCCACATCTGGTTAAAACCTGCAGAACTAATCTTGCTTTGACAAATACACTCCCTTGCCTAGTAGGGAATGTATCTTTGGTTTTTCTTGCATATTCATTCCCACAGAAGAGACGTTGCGAGTATGTCCTGAATATATCGATATTTTCATGGTAAGTGCTCGTGTGAGGTGTAGTCTTTTGTGTCTCCTTGCCGAACTTTCATGGAAAACAGTCGTTTAGCTGAAACCACTAACAATAATTTCCTCCATTCTTTATATGTGCATAAACATAATAAACAAAGTGTTTTTTTTCTGAGAACTGCACGCTCTGTTCCCTTTTCCTGCTTTTCAACTGACAATAAAATCGTTTTCAAGTGAATGTGAACAAGTTTTGGATGAGTCGTCATAATACACAATACCAAATTTCTACCATTAACGATTATTACATTATTTTCCCAAGTACAACTGTCCAATCATGAACACTTGTCCTCAGGCTGTTAAGTAGTTACTCCTTTGTAAAGAAAAAAAAAAAAAAAAAAAAAACAAACCTAGAAATCAGCGGAAGTGTCCACCATATAATATACAGATTCATATCATTTGCATATTCCATACTTTTATATGGAATAATGTATGTATGAGAAAATAATATTTTCTTTATCTATAAAGCAGAAGGCAATAAGATGATCTTAAAAATTTACTTTCGTTCAAGCCAAACAAATAACACAGCAAATAAGATGTAAGCGGTTACTATGAATCAGAATCACTATTTATAGAGTCATCTTAAATGAATAGTGGCCGCCGACCTGTTGTTTACATAATATTCAAATTTTCATTGTTTACCCAATAAATAAACGGCCTAAATTTTATGTTCCAGGACAGAAAAGCTATTAAAATAGCCATCTCTGACAACTGGGAGTCTCTATAGTTAATTGGTTGCTATATTGCCACCTATATGTTTGTAGCTCGTTTTTTTTATTGGCATGACAGAGACGGACACACTTAATCAGAACATATTCAGTAAAAATCACTTGCAAGAATACATGTATGTAAGAGGACATGCGGATATTGATACTGTGGAACATACTTGTAAGATATTATATTGTTAATTCTTTTAAATGTAACAACTACACATTAAACATTCTAAAATAGCTGTGTAGATATATATTTTACTGATGCGTGTGATACTTTTTGAAGTTAACTCGGCTCTATGTTATATGTACTTATTCAAATGAGGTGCCCCTATGAATCTTATGCCTTATACTCATAAATGGTATTTTAACCATCGCAGTTGGTGTGTATTAACGTTTCTCATACCTCCCAAATGTAAAGCGCTCAAATGGTGTTATATTGCATTGAATAACTCATTCCCTTAATTTCTCTACATACCAATGGTCCGTTGCCAAAGAAAGTGTGTCTGTCAAATTTGTTCTACTTACGGAAATAGAACGCGGTGTTATCATTATAGTCGTAATATCAACTTCTTGGGAACGATTCTATCAGGGTGCAGGTTATAGTAATCAGGGATTATAGTAGTTTAGAGATTAACCCTTCACATAATCGCATGAGTATGAGTTTGATTAGATATATGACGACGTGGATATGTTTTAAGCTAAGAGGAATTAAGTTATATTTAATAAAAATCAAGTAATATTGTAAACATTTATACCAGAACTTGTAATTATTTGGGAAATATTGTGCTTCCGCTTAACCTTAATAATGATATTCCAGTATATGATATATTAATTTAAAAATAAGTTTTATTATATTCGTCATAGTGCTTGATTTTCTGAATTCAGTTTTGCTAGTAATAAAGAATTGCTAAATATAACAACATGGTTTAATAGTTCTCATATTTCAGTGCAGAGGCAATACAAATGAAAAGAGGGATGCTTTTAAGGGCAAATTCTCGCGCCAGAATCCATGGTACTACAGACACAATTGCTTTTAAGGGCAATAAGTCTCCTGAAGACTATAGCATTGCTCGCACTCATGCAGTAGAAATCTCCTTCGCCATTCACGACTACATTGTGTAGTGCCAATAAAGGAAAATGTTTTTGCAACGAGGATTTTGTTTATTATTATTATTATTAGTAGTAGTAGTAGTAGTAGCAGTAGTAGTTGTAGTAGTAGTGGTATTATTATTATTATTATTATTATTAGTAGTAGTAGTAGTAGTAGTAGTAGTAATAGTAGTAGTATTGATCCTAGCAGCAGCAGTACCAGCAGCAGCAGCTTCGGTAATGTCGGATGTTTATAAACTTAAAATTTCGAATAGTCTGAACATTTTTTAATAAAATGTGGTTTCTGGCCATAGTGGTGCATTTGCGCAGGGTTAGTAGGTCAAGGAAATAATGACGTTTTAAGCAAACTACAGGCAATTTTCATGATATTATAGCCATGAATGAAGTATCGATCTCACTATTTACTACACATGTATAGATATTTTCCAGAATTTCTGATAAAATTAAGCTTTCGGGTAATCAAAATATACCTGTAATGAGTTTTCTTTTTGGGAGAAAATTGAGTGAATGATTCCGGTTTATGCGACAAAGCAACTGTATGAATGAAAGTAAACCATTAAAAAGAGTATAAGTTACTATTTATAATATAATGTCTCATGCGTGATTTGCCTTTTTTTACTTGCACGTATTTGCATAGTGTTCAACAGTAAAAGATTACACTTTTTCTATTAGACATATTTTTAAGAAGTACTCGATTTATTCCAATTAAAGCTTGCGTAAGTTTTCATTGCTTTACTTAACAATGCGTCGATTTCGTATAAAATGTTGTAGAATATTCCCGCTCTTATAAAAGGTGGTGGGCTATATGCACCTGTAACATGAACTTCAAAACACTTTGCCTCGCATCGACTGACGTGTTGGTTTGGATATTTCACGAGCTGAGAGCCGGAAAATACGATTTGAGAGAAAAATTCCCTGTAGAAAAATATGCATTACTAAATCAGTGCCGTCTCTTATTTGGTAAATGAAACTAATTCCTCTTGTTTGCATTCTAATACTCTAATAGTAAATATAAGTCCATGTTTTAGTTGGCATTTTTCTACTATTTGTAGAATAATATATAGTATTATCTCGCCTCCTTCTTTTTGTTGGATTGAATGCACCCATTAAAGCAGCGTGTTTTGTTTTGAAAGTCAAAGGATATTCCCAATGTAATTGAGAAAGTTTAAAAAGATGTAAAATTTAATTGATAATAATAATAATAATAATAATAATAATAATAATAATAATAATAATAATAATAATAATAATAATAATGATAATAAACATAATGAAATGAAAGGATGCTTATGTCACGGAAAAACATTGAAAACATCGTAAAACAGAAAACAGAGAAAAAGATTAGACAAAAAAAGAAATATGGGAAGAAAACCACATGGAAGATTCATAAGATTGACAAAAGTTGAAAATAACGAAAACATTGGGCATGCGAAAAGAACACGTAAACAGAGAAACTGAACCCAAGTCAATGCAGGACAAGATACCTCAATGAGAATGCATCACATCAAAGAAATGATCGACAACACACACGAAAACAGCAAATGCAGGCTGCGGACGAAGTGGCCGATTATAGCTGACTGGGATAGCTTCCGTACATCTATATCTGATCTACCTCTGCATTACATGGTTAAAAAAGATGTGTCCTCTATATTACCAGAACTGACCAAATGGTTAATTCTAGACATGGAATGATTCATACCATCAAGAAAATCCAACAAAAAACCTAACAGCCAGCCATGGTAGTCCCCAGACTGTGCTGCTGGCATCGCGCACAGAAATCACTTTTTTCTATAGCTACCAACATAATAGATGTACTGAGACTAAGTTTACTTTCAGATGCCAGCAACTACTATAAAAGAGTGATAAAAAATACAAGGGAGCTATATGCTAAGTCAATTAAATCCAAAGTAGCTGATCAGCGGCTTGGTTCCCACAAGTTTTGACCAATAGCAAACACAATCCTGAACAAAAACGTGCGTTCTATCCCAATCATCATAAATGGCCTGAGGTTATCTCGTCAGCATCAGCAAGGCCAGACTATTTGTCTAGAACTTTACAGCTAATTCTACCCTATGTAACGAAGGCTATCAACTCATCGTATTTCCTCCTGTAACGGGCAACACGCGATGCAACATACAAATATATGTGTGTGAGTTCGCCAAGCTAATTAAGAACCTTGATTCCAGTAAATCAACTGGCCCTGATGGCTTTCCAGTTATAGTGCTGCAACAGCTCCAACCAGAACTTGCTCCCATACTTACAAAACTGTTTAAGCGTTGCCTTACCCTGGAACATCTCTTCAGTACGCCCTGTATTTAAGAATTCAGGTGAAAAGGCATCTCCCTCTCCGAAAATACATATGTGTCTCCCGGGTGTCATGAGTAAGTTGTTGGAATCCATATTAAATAAAAGAGAAGTCAACCACCTCAGCAGAAACAACCTTGTTAGTGACATGCAATATGGTTTCTGCACCGCAAGATCTATAGCAGATGAGCTAACGGTTATATCTCATAGTATTAGTGAATCTCTTGACAAACGCTTCCTTTCTAGGGCAATTGCTCTTCACATTCCGAAGGCCTTCGATAAGGTATGCCATTAGGGTCTACTTCACAAGATTTCCAGCTACGGTATCACAAACATCATTTCTCATAAAATCATTTCTCTCCGATAGGCTTATAAGAGTAGTAGTTGATAGGCAGACATCAGAGGCCTACATTATTAATGCTGGAGTCCCTCATGTGTCCAGGTGTCCATCCTGGACCAAACTCTCTTCCTGATCTACATCAATAGTCTCTCAAAACACATACTTAAATCATTCGTTGACATCTATGCTGATGACACGGCCAACTATGGCAACACATCAAAACCCGTAAATGTCAAAGTTCTCTCTAATTATGTTTCCTCTGGTCTTGAGTGCGTGTTACAGTTGGGAAAGAGGTGGCTGGTCACTTTAAGTGCATCCAAAACCAAGCTTCTATCTTTACATTATCAACACTCTCATCCTCATCTGGCATCAATTAAAATGGATGGCTCTCGTCTTGGGGAGCTTCCATGTTTTGACAATCTTCTGGATTTGATCTTTAATCCTGATTTGAAATGGAACACGTACATCAGGTATGTTGTCAAGGATGCTGGGAAAATGGTGGGGTCATTCTACCGCTCCAGAAGATATCTCACTACTGATACAATTCTATATCTGTATAAAAGCCAGGTGCGTCTAAGGATGGAGTACTGCTGACATATCTGGGCAGGAGCTGCTAGAAACAGCCTATCCTTCCTTGACATAGTACAAAACAGACTTCGTAGCAGTGGGGGATGCCCTTTTCTCTTCCCTGTGATCTCTCTCCCACATAAGAGACGTTCCGAGCCTGTCTTTTTGTCTATCGTTATTTCCATTGCCAGAGCCCTAATCTCTGGCCCCCACTCGCCAATTTTTCACGAGAAACACCTATCTTGCTGAAATTACTGTCAATAATTTCCCCCACTCTTTATCTGTGCCTTAATCCAAACGTAGATTCCATGAGCAGAGCTTCTTTCTCAGAGGTGCATGACTTGTGAACTCTCTTCCGTTTGCCTGTTTCCCACCTGACTACAACTTGGATGTCTTCAAGTCCAACATAAGCAAATTCCTGACAAACCGCACCTTTAAGTAAGACACTATATCAAATAATAAATACTAATGATTGCTACAATACTATCTATTTGATTACTGTACACGCAATAACCCTTATCTTTGAGTTGGCTCCGGAGCTTGATAAGTGGTGACCACCATGTAAAAAAATAAATAAATGAAACCATATAATTAGGAAATGAAACAAATTGGCCCCAAAAGAATTCAAGAACAGACACGACCAAGTGGAAAGGTCATTACACTGGAAATTATGTGAACAACTGCATTTCGAACGCACAGATAAATAGTACAAACATAAGCCGGCAACAGTACTTGAAAACGAGAATTAATAAATTCTATGGGGCATGTACATACAAAGAGATAAACGTATTCAATCAAGAACACCGAATTCCTTAATTATTAACGAGTGAAAAGTTCTATCAAATCGTAGACTTTTCTATTCAAGCTGGCTGAAAGTAAATGTGAAAGAAAAGGAGAAACTGGGCAAATACTAATGTGGAACCAAAGATCTGAAAGTAATATGGAAGATGAAGAAAATCAAAACAATACCTTTACTTGAAGGAGGACGAGGAGCAATCCCGAAAAACTCTTTCAATACGGAATGGGAGACATTTGAATCAAACGAAGTACTGGAAATATACAAGGAATAACAATACTGAAAACAGCTAAAATTTTAAGGAAACACCTTGAATGTGCAGACTAAGGCACATTAACCACATGGGCTGGTTGATGGATCTGCTGCCGACGAAAACGTAAAGAAGCGTTACATGAAACTGAAAACATTAAAGCTGCATATCTTGAATTTCTCTATCCCCTCCCCTATCTCCTGCTACCCTATTACCCCCCCCGCCTAAAAATGATTGAGGCCAAATAGCCGAGTAGGGTCAAGGAATATGGAAAGACCGAGGACAGGGCACTTATAGACCGCCACTTGACAGGGGTAAAAAATAACTAGGAGCTTGGGGAGGCTTATTGCTACTCCAATTTTAATGGAAATCAATGGTAGCTGCTAGCGAAAATCAACGAAGTATATGTTCCAACAGATATAATAATAACAATAATAATAATAATAATAATAATAATAATAATAATAATAATAACAACAACAATAATAACAATAATAACAATAATAATAATAATAATAATAATAATAATAATAATAATGAAAGTTAATAAAATAGAAATAGTCAAGGAAATTGAAATAAACAACCGTAAATTGGAATCAAGTAGAAGTTAGCGACGATAAACCAACGTCAACAATTACATTAAAGTCTAAAATAATGTTGCATCAAAGGCAAATAAATTACAAATAATAATCAATCACATAGAAATTGCTAGGTATCTTTTAATAGATGGAGGTAAAAAGCCACATGAAACCAAAGAATATGAAATTGCAATATGAGGGCGCACCAATAAAACACCACCCGCCATAGTTATTAAAAACAAAAAAGCCGGGAATACTCAAGCAAATTGACGGACCGAGTAGGGAGAAAATCAATCTATATATAAATCAGTTGTGTGCGAAAGCGATGGGTATATGATTAGGGTTATGCTCACTGGCAATTCGAGAAAATCTAATGATTAATAAGAGTTGTATACCAATAATATTTAACTGGTGCGAAAATGCAAAGCATTGCAATGTTAGAAAATGTGTACAAGACTAAAAATCTATGGAAATTGGTGAAGCAAAATATCCACAGAACACCAACTAATATTATGAGAAAGTAATTTCTGCTGTTGATATCTTTGATAACACCTCAGGAGTATCAATGTGTGTGTGTATGTGTGTGTGTTTGTGCGCGTAAAAAAAACTGATACCACACTAAATAAGCGAGGAGTGTCAAGGGAAACTGAAAGACCAAGGACAGAAAGCACTAGCCAGACCTTCAGTGGATGAGTGCAAAGATTGCTGAGACCTTGAGAACGTTTTTGCCACCCAAATCCCAGTGAAGACCGATGGACGCCGATAACTACACAGTAATGGTACGCGGCTGTTACTTTAATGCACATTTATATGTAGTGTTTTCGAAAGAAGTGGAGTGTACTGGAAATCTGTGAGGAAATTTATTTCATTCGGATTTCAGAGAATGCCACAAGTAGTTCTCATAGAGAAATCTTTGATGAAAATACTGTTAGAAAACAACCGAATACATGTCAACTTGTCACGGTAACATATATTGAGCGAATTTCTAACAGTATTTTGTCTAGTTTATTATTTATAATACCTTTTCCCAAACGTACCCTCTCCGAGAGAGAGTCGGCTGCCATTTTGAATTTTCCAATACATCGGTAAACACTGCATGTTTTTTCGAGCTGAATAAACATGTTACACTGAATGAAAACACAAAAAAGATATCCAGTTAGGTAGAAAAGTAACTTATCTTGCCTTTGATAACATTTATTTGTTCTATATTTGTTTTTTGACAACTTTTTCGAATCTATGTGCACAGTAATACAAACCCGAAAACTCCTAGTGACTGAGGGTAATATAATATAAATGAAAATATTTGTAGCAATACTAGTATTTTATCGATCTTATAATCATAATTATTATCTTTATCATCATCAGTATAATTATCTTTAGCATCATCTATGATTTCATGGAATACAACTAGTTTATGGTTTATGAATGAGAATCTCCTTAGAGAACTGAAAATATTAAACAACTTACGGTTGCAACCGACAAGAATAAAATTTGATCTGACATTATCATGATGAAAAGATATGAAAAAATATCTGTGAAGATGAGAGAGAGAGAGAGAGAGAGAGAGAGAGAGAGAGAGAGAGAGAAAGGTGAAATAACAGAATGTATGAGATATGTAAACACGCAAGTATGGGCTCATAGAAATCTATATAAAAATTAGGAACAAAAAAGAACAGTACGGAAAAGAACGAGAACAAATCTCAATAGCATTTAAATAATAGGCGTTGTGTTTCTTGTTTAACCGGTTTACTTAAGAACACTATGCGTGTCAGCTATTATTTTATGGTAAATTATTCAATATTTTGCATGAACTGTCAGAAATAATATGTTCACTAGTATAAAAATACGCCTTGCAAATTCAACCACAAATGTGAGTTAATATTTTCATTTATGCTGCATAATAACATATATCAACGAGCATGTAATTAGCGACCCGTGGGAAAACCAATTGATATGAAGTTAAGAAAGCTTGGCGATAATGCTAAACGCATTCCCGAAAGCAATTCATGACTTATTTTATTTATATGTTTGCTTTGTGTGTTTGTGAATATATATATATATATATATATATATATATATATATATATATATATATATATATATATATATATATAGAGAGAGAGAGAGAGAGAGAGAGAGAGAGAAAGAGAAAGAGAGAAAGCGAGAGAGAGAGAGAGAGGGGGAAAGAGAGTCATCGGCATACATTACTGTTTCGTTGTATCACGCCTTATCTCTGCCGCTACAATAGTACCTCTCCCAAGCCAAAGATTAAACCTAGGACCATCGCGTTGACAGTCAGCAGTGACCCACTTCAACCCACGGAAATTGCTCCCGCAAATAATCTTCATGAATGTCTTTTTAAACCAACATTTGTCCACAAATTTTATTGTGCTTAAACCGCTTATTTACAAACGAATAGCGAACCTCGCGATTCTTCAGCGAATTAAGTAGCGGAGAATATTATTTACGACAGTGCTCGACAAAAAGAAGGGGGGCTATATATATATATATATATATATATATATATATATATATATATACATATATATATATATGTGTGTGTGTGTGTGTGTGTATGCGTGTGTGTTTCGCTTTTTTGTGTTTGTGATACACAGAAAGTTTGTCCCTTTCCATGTTAAAAAAAAAGTATTAGATAGGTGACACAACACGTTCACTTATATACTTATATATATATATATATATATATATATATATATATATATATATATATAGAGAGAGAGAGAGAGAGAGAGAGAGAGAGACAGAGAGAGAGAGAGAGAGAGATTTTAAAGAGCGTTTGTCGCTTTATCTTACTTTAATTGCAATCGTTTAAAAAGTATTACGTGGTGGTTTATGTAATTTCGTAGCGACAACGAGAATCTTGAAAACAATGAGCGTAGTGGCCAGTTAATCGAAGCGAATCCACGCCCAACTGTTCGAGAACTTACTTGTGAATAAGGCACGACATTTTTGAACAACTTGAGAAATATTAAAAAGGCCAAAAACCTTGATAAATTGATGTATTACGAATTTAACAACAATAAAATGAAACACCGTTATGAAGTGTTGTTTCCCCCTCTTTTTAGCAGTAGAAACTACCAGTTTCTACACCAGTTTTAATCTGTGACGAACAGCAGGTTTTTCTTACGACAGTGTTCAACCAAGAGAAAGTTATGCCGACTGATAAATGACCTGCGACCTGTCTCATCCATTACAGTTTTTTCAAGGCATGCAAATCCCGGGGAAAGTACTACTGGCAAATTGAAGAAATTAATCAGAGTCTTCGGTAATGTCTCATATTTGTCAAGAGAAAAGGCGCAATTCCTCTCCACAGCAATGCCCGACAGCAAGTTTCTAAACCGACCCTGCAGGAGTTAAACGAATTGGGTCGCGAAACTCTACCTTACCCAGTATATTCTCCAGCACTCTAACCTACCGACTACAATTCTTTAAAGCATCTTGAAACTTTCTCCGTAAGAAATGTTTCAAAAATGATATCAAAATGCTCCAGGGAATTCATCACCACCACCACGCACGATTTTTTACAAGTTACTGGATTAAATACGTTTGTTCAGCGTTGGCAAAAGTGTGTTTATTCTGATGGCGCTCATTTTGATGAATGATTTTTTATTTTAGGCGCGATATCTTTATCTGAATTTAAAACTTAAAAACTGCAAAAACTTTCTTGTGAATCTTACATAACACACACACCCATCCACCCTTCATATATTAGTGATACACTGTATATATATAAATATATATATATATATATATATATATATATATATATATATACATATATATATATATATATAATTGTGTGTGTTGGTACTTCTAAACCATTATATGTAACGAAGTATTTATTTAAAGACATATATTTGGTATATAGGGTATTCAGACACTAAACAAATTAATTCGGGTTCATCTGGATAAACGGCTGGCGAGGTATGACAATTGAACTACTCGTACGTATACGTCATCATGCTTTTATATGTTTGTTGTTTCACGAATACGAATGGATGTATCCATCACATGGCAGATCACTTATATCAAGACTAAACAAGTTTGCACACTTATTTGACATTCGTGGCATTTTTCCTTATTGTTATCCTACTTGACTCGTAGACTTTATGATTTTATTTCGATTTCAGATCAAGTATTTTTGTACTTACACGGAGTAAACTTTTTAGAAACAAAATATTACTTGCTCGCAAATAGGTCAGTTTCTCTCAATTTTTTTTACATCATTTTAAAGGAAGCTAACGTAATCTATACTCCTATAAATTCTTTTTTTGTTGTGTGTGTTGATATTCATATTAAATCCCCTCTTTTCCATTAGTATATATTTGCTTTCCCACTAAAGCAAAATGTGACACAGGGTCGTTTTTAATGTAGGGTTAAAGAAGCACCCCGAAAAAAAGGCAAAAAAGGGCACTCAGGTTGGGACCTAAAATAATAATCGTCCCAGTATAGAGGATTTCCCCTCCATTGACCGGGACAAATTACCTTAAGTGCAGCATCTGCAATACAGATACTACACTTTGATCCCGGCTCTAAGGCCAAGAACAACAGTATATGCATTTGCTTAACCACCGAACAAATTAGGCAAAGGCCGGTTTTTATGTGGAGAGATTGGGGAAATGGGGACCAGCTCCCCCAGGGAGTAAGGGAGCTGGGAAGTGGCAATTGGTATGAAGGGTTTCCCCTACCTTGACCCATAACTGATTGCCACAAGGGCAATGGTCTTATATGTGGGGTTGCCCCCACATATGGTTTTTGGTCCCCTACCGCGCAAATTAGGTACAAAGACGATTTTTAAAATGAGTAGTGAATGGGAAATGGAGACCAACTCCCCGGGGAGTAGTTGACCTGGATAGGGACAATTGGTATCAAGGGTTACCCCTACATCGACCAAAGTCTTATATGTGGGGTTGCACCCATATATAGTTTTTGCTTGCAGTATGTGTGGGAATAGATACTACACTTTATATTGGCCCCAGAGCCAAACCTCCAAAAAGGGACGGATCCAAGCCAAGAACAACAGAAAAAGGCAACCCATTTTTGTATTTAAATAAATAAAATTTTCTTATATATGGGTTGTGGAATTGCATTCACTAGCAAAAGATCTAGCCTATTTGCATATTCTTTTAAACATTCATTTTAATTAATTCCGAATCAGTTTATTCGTTTTTGTCATGGGATGATCATCTAGAGTTAACTATTACGTGTAATTATATTAATGCAGATGTTCTACATAATTCATACTTGCGTAATATTTGCGTAAAAAGTTTATAGTAAACACAACACTGTTTCCACACACACACACACACCTACACACACACACACACACACACATATATATATATGTGCATCTATATATCTATAAAAGTGAAGTGTCTATCTGTCTTTTGTTTTATTTTACTTCAGTAGAAGTTCTCAGAAATCAAGGGGCCCGCACTTAAACTCTATATGAGATACATAGATATTCGAATGTTCCATTTAAGTTCTTTATCCCTCAGACACTGAGTTAGTAAAAAGTTGAGAACATTATTGTCCTCTCCCCAACTAACCATGTTCATACGTTGTAGTATATTTTTCATTTTGGTATCTTGGTCTTATGGAATCAAGGATAATAATGTATCTAGTCTGGTTGAGTATCCAGCTTCGTGCTATTACTTTAGGTAACATCACTTGGAGAAGGTTCACCATTCTTTTTAAAAGCTAATGTGGGTTAGCCATAGTGAGGATATCTTGTTTGGGCAGTGAATACTATGTGATTTTGAATATTTGGTCAGGGTTTTCTTCTAGGGAAGAAGTATCCTCCTGCCAGAGACTCGAGGATAGTGTCTAATAGGAATTCAAGTTCTCTGTGTGTGTGTGTGTGTGTGTGTGTCTTTGTACATTTACTTACGCAATAACCCTGTAAATTTTATGTCTACAGATTCGAAATTTGATATACAGGTACTGAGATTTGGGAAAATCTTTGGTATCCGTTTTCGGCCAGAAATTTTGCTGATAAGTGGTCAAAGTTCAACGGTCTGACCCTTGAGAACTCTACTAAACTCCTCCGCCAATTTGGGTATAAAAACTTGAAATTTTAGATATAGATTACTTGGACAGGGATCTTACTTAATCACTTGATTTGAGCCTAAAACATTAAATGTAAAGGAGGTCATAATAGGGGTCACAGCTAAAAAAAAAAAAAAATGACCTTTGCGGTCTCTACCAAATTACTCAGACAATTTCTGGTCTAAATATTTTAAATTTTACATAAATGGCATTCAGAAATAGGGTAAGATTTTTAATCGGTTTGGGTCAAAAATGTGAGCTACCAATAGATAAATGTATGTATGTATGTATGTTTGCATGTTTGCTGAAGACTTTCGAAAGAGGCGACAGATTTTCACAAAATCAGTATCGTTTTGAAGCTCGACCCTGCAGACACAAAATACTGAAAAATTGGCTAAAACATTAATTTCTTCAGTCTCAACTTGCCACTTTTCAACAGGGAGGCGCCGCTTTTTTCGCCAATATTTCCGAAAGCCATCCCCTCTTTTCAATTGCCTAGCCTTGATTTAAACCTACGTCACTTCCCGTTTGGCGGTTGTCGTAACAGCAAAGGCGTCATGTTTTCCCCGTTCTTTTCCTCCCTCGCGGTGTGGTGTGTTCGAGCCTGCCTTCTACTACTCCGTCTCCTTTTTTTTGTTGCTCAGCACACACCTGCAAACACCAGGGCAACGCCGGGCAGAAATGCTAATGTTTTATAATACAATATTTCTGTTCATAATATTATATTTATGCGTATTTTATTACAATGGACTCCGCACAGCATTCTTATATATCGATAAAAGACAGCATGTGTACGTGTGTCAGGACAACTATCCAACTATATACTGAAGGTATTTAGATGTACAGTCATGAGATATTGCATATAGTGCATCTAGGCACGTGGGAAATATTTTATTTTTCAACTTGAGTAATGGGTTGTTGAGCGTCGTTTAAAAAATGTACATGGATTCATCGGGGTTTCATCTATTTGCCAATTGTTTCAACGACTGTGCATACACAAATTGTGCACATAGACGCTTACTTCTCTTTATCAATAGTAGATTTTAGAACACTTTTGGAAGATTGTTGCAAGTTGGGCTTATAGTATATGACTTTGTACCTTTACGCCGTGGTTGTCATCAATTACTTCCAAGTGCGTATAAACGTGTCTATTTAAATATATACATCGCTTTTATAATCCTTTATCTTTTTTAAATAGGAAAAATAACTAATGATACGTTTGTAGCTTCCCAGCTTATATACTTGCTTGTTGCATAAGTATATGTATATAAAAGTGTCGACAATGATATCATTTGTTTAGATTATATTTTTTTATTTAAGTAGTTTCCTATATTTGTTGTCTGATATACTTCTTTAACACGTGAGGGAACATATTGAATATATAGAAATATACTGCTCGCTATAGATAATTATGTATAAAAACGCGTAGACAACGCTCGCTATACATAATCATTTAACCAAAAGGCAAACATATTCTAATGCAAAATACAAATTAAGGAAATAGGAACATTTAATTGATATACAAACTAAACAATAGATACTTAATTTATAGAGAGAACATTAGGAGAAAAACAACAAATCATTTCACAAATATTAGTCAATTTTTATACTGCACCTCTATAATAATAATAATATGTCCTCACTTAGTCACACCCATATACACACATAAACTTACATACACACACATACGCACATGCACACACACAAACAAACATACACACACACACACACACACACATATATATATATATATATATATATATATATATATATATATATATATATATATATATATATATATGGGAATTGTAAGTCCCAGGCTAATTCGATTGTCGCCCTTTAACTCTGATGACGGGAGAGCGACCTAGGCACGTAACTTCGTTGCTTATATTACTCCTTCTTTCTCGATGGACCCTCAAGCTGTCAAGATGTAACAGATACCGTTCTATTGGCATTGACCGCAAAACAACGCTCCTGACTAATCCGTCAGCCTCTCATCAATCGCAAGTAACGTTAATCTTTTCTCAACGAACTCTTATCCTTTCTATCTATAGCCTTAATATTTCTCATATAAATTTATGTAAATAAATCTGCATTCTATATCTGTATGTTTTCGTCATCATTATGCAACCTTTTGCATTTCAATCATGCTACCGTCCAATTAATCAAACAACGAATGGAGATGGGATCGTTTATAACACAAATAGACCACCCTGTCCCCTCTACAACGTGGAAGACCAACGAAGTTATTTTTTCAAGAATGGTGACCTAACGAACATTTCTCATTAAAGCTGCAGACTCTACGTTCCCAAACATTTTAAAAGTTCTCACTTTCGCAAATACCGTTATCGTTAACTAATCAGTGAATTATACAAAAAACAAAGAGAGAGAGAAAAAAAAACAGAAACGCAATTTCAAAAAAGGAGAAAAATACTTTTTCGTCGCATTTCCAACTTTACCGTTTAACACGTGCGTCAGTTATCTATTGCTCGTCATTTTTATTATAACTAAAATGAAAACAAAACGCCCTCAAAAGAAAGAAAATAAACTTTTTACGTCGCAGCGTAAATAATTATAATAATAAAATAAAAGAACAATACGTGTCATCTGTATTCACGTACATATAAAAATATAGGCACTTTATGCTCTTCTTTATATTTCTTTTTACGAAGCATATCTCTGAACTACGATATCTGTTAAAAGCTTCAACGATACCAACGGACTACTATCTTCACGAACTTTTCGATTTTTCTCGTGAACAAAGCACTTCGCCGTTACAATCCCAACAGGAAAATAATTTGAATGACTCCTGAATAACACCGTGCGCTCTGAAGTATTCTTATAGGTTTTTCTCGTCATTTAACTCAAACTGTCTTTATTCTGTTCGTCGTCATAATCGAAGCCAAATATGACTTCGCGAACTTGTAAGGTCAACATTTACCTGGGCATTCTTTCTTATAAAGCAGTTTGTTCAACTACACTATTTACCTCAGTCTGGAAACACTTCCATGAACAAGATATGGTTACGAACCTGTGACGAGCATCGGCAACGAACGAACATCACACTACAGCACATACGTAACTCCAGCGACTTACGACCATCGCTACAACGAACGAAAATTATTTCTTAATTTGAACGAGCATCCTAGAATCTATTTTTTTTCTTAACCTCCATTAAATAATTTCCCTCCGTCCTCTTTTTTATCATGAAGACAAAATACTCAGTCAGCCCTTTTCATAGCTATAATAAAGTGTTGTGCCCTCCACCCTTAGTAAGCATTGCTGGATGGCATCGGCCTGTCGAGTTAAAACTCCTACTTGTGAGTCATCGGCATTGAGTTATTAGCTGGTTGGATGACCGCATCCCTTGTTGAGACGAAGTAGGTTTATTTCACAGTCAGATTTCGGCGCGGTTTGCTTGAGCTGTGTTGGTTAATAGAAATTCTTGTGTGCAGGGCGTTTGCTCAGTTGGTAGAGTGCTTGCCATACATACAAGAGGCTCGGGTTTCGAATCCTGAGTTCGGATGTGTCTAACTGATAAACCAAAATGAGGGCGAACCCCGAGTCTTAGACTTCCGTTTCTTTGACTGGCATGGCTCTTGTGGGCTGTGACGTTGTTTGGCTGTGGAATTTATTATATACAATCTCTCACATTCTGAAAATCATTTATATATATATATATATATATATATATATATATATATATATATATATATATTTACCTATCGAGCTTATTATATATCTAAATTACAACGAGCACATTTTCTTTCCCTGTATTTTAATTAAACTAGTAATTTTACTATTACATTAAAACCCACTCTGCTCTTTAGACTATTGTTCTAATATCCTTTATATATATATATATATATATATATATATATATATATATATATATATATAAAGAGAGAGAAAGACCGAAATGAGAGAAAAATTGGAATATATATATCGCAATTTGTGCTACTATATTTTCCATCCTCGTTATTTTTCGTTTGTCTATTGCGTAGACTCGAGGTAGCTTCGTGTTTGTATACATGCCCATGGTACTATCTTTTCTAGTCAGGAAAAAGAATTGTTCATACACGAAGGGGGAACGTTTATCAGGCAAATGTTCACATCGCCTTTATCTTACCTGTTGATGCATTCTGTTTAGCGAGGATTATATTTCGCTACTCTTTGTGTTGGCAAATGATAGTTTAGTATCCAGATAGTTTGTACTTACATTTTATTTCATACCAGAGTATTTGATAATTTATTTGTTTATATATTATCTATTTTAATTGATAAATATTTGGAGGGTTCATATCAGAGACACATAATATAGGACATGGTAATGACAATAATATATCACTCTTACACAGACGAGACGTTGTTTCCATAACGACGTAAACGGCATCGATTATAGTGATAATTCTTTTTGTGCATATTATTAATGCAGACCTGGGAGAGACATTTATACAGTTCTTGTTAACTAAGATAGAGAGGGGAGGCATTATTGATGACGGTTGGCGGACACAGAATAATTAAGGGGAGCTCATTTACAGTTAGCAGACAGAAAGACATTTACCTTTCAGTTGTAATGACAACGAAGAAAAACAAGTTTACGTATATATGATGACTATTTTATTCATGCCATGCCCCGATGATTATGTTCAGAGGTTCATGCCTCCAAGATTACATTGTCCTATCTCCCATCCTTTCACTTCCAAGAAAGCGTTCGCGCTCAGTTTCCGGCCGACTCTCCTCTAAGTTTCTTTTCTGGTCCTCTGGCTTTGCCTGTGCCTCTCAAACTGACTCGAACTTATCTTCATGAATTTGAAATTTATTTTCTTTTGATGTCAGCGGTGTACTTCGACACGTGCCATTTGTTCACGTGGATTTCCGCGATATATATCTAAACACGGCTTTGGCAAACAAAAAGAAAATTCCTAAATGAATTTTTAAGCTATTTGTTCTATCATTATTTCTAAACTGCGTTCTTCATATCTAATCTGATATGAATAATATTTAGTTATTTCCAAGAACAATGATAATGGTTCTTCACTCCTAAGATTTCATACGTATTCTTTTTTTTTACTTTTCTTATTAACCCTTCCAAAATATCATTTTCAAATTTATATAGTTTGCTCTTTTAATTACTTGGGTATGCCCCTGTCATGTAACATCCATTCGCTTTTCCTTTTTCCAAAAATGTACGTGTTTTTTTTTTAAATCCCAGTACATATCTTATATACTTACAACCACTTGGCTAAAGAAAGATCAGACATCTTCATAAAACAAAATAAGTAAGCTATTTTTCAACTCATCCCTTAATAATTTTTTTTGTTTAAGACCAGAATATACATTCGATCCCCAAGGCTTCTGCTTTTGGGGTGTAGGATAAATCATTATTTGATCCATATCAGCTGCTCAATCCAGCCTCCCTAATGATTTAATCGAGGTCCCATTTTACCTGTTTACCAACTCGACAACTCTTTGTCCGAATATGCCCTGGTCTTTTTTTCCAATGATGGTTCTACTAATTTGTCTCGTTTTCAAACTATTGTATTTATTCTTGGACACACATCAAAACTAAAATATTTTTTATTGGCTTCCAATTGTCAAGATAATTCTAATTCACTAATTCCCTTGGATGCCCTCGATTGGACTCTTAGAACTCTGCAAATACATCAGAAAACATCAACCTAAACTAAATAACACCCGTTCCCCTGCGTCAAATCCCTACTTGTGCAGTGAATTCTAACTACAGCCAGGAATTTTGTGATTTTTCCATTCTCTTCCAACAGAGAGTCCAAGATCCCCAAAGAAGGTTATGCCGCATACATTTATCTCTAAAAATATCATTTGGTTAGATCTTTTCTTTCTACGTATTTACGTTATATTTTGAGTTTTCCCTCTTATAACTCTGAACGCTTTATCATTGCACTGACATCTTTCCTCATCTGTGTTCCTGCAGACTTCTCGTATCTTCCCAAGGTTCGCGTGTTTAATCTATTGTGTTGAGATTTACCATTTCACTCGAAGTCATTATTTTAGTCTGTTTTAATTAAATCCCCACAATATCGCGGATGCTGTTTTGTGTTTTTTATTTTTCTACAGATGCACCTATTGCTGGTACCCGCCAAATGACGTACTTTCGAAAAAAGTTATGGACAAAAAAAAAACGAAAATAAAAGTTCTGACTTTTGGCATATCACATCCGAAAACTTCTCAAATATACTCGTTTACGTAACTTTTGTCTCGTCCCCTCTCTAACATTATTATTGCTTAGCTCAATTCGTCTCAATCATCGTTTCACTTTTTATAGCCTGTGTGTTTCGTTTTAATTTATATATACTTAATTATGGCTTGAACTTCTGACGACAAATACAAGCCGTTATATATACAATTTTATAAAACACCTTTACAACGATATCTATTCAAAACAAGCCGACAATTTCCTGCAAAAACATACATTGTTATATAAACATTTTTACTTGCATTAAACAATGTATCACAATTTAAAATATGTCCTTATATACATAAACATTCAATATAACTTCACTTCAATATTTTCTGAAAACATGTACAACAATAAAAAACATTATCTCAGCACTGGAACACAACACTTTTACGTAATCACTCGGCATCCATATAATCTCAACATTCAATATTGCCCTTATTATCAAGAACTTTTAAAAAACATATGGGATGCTGAATATGTCACCATACCCAGAAAAATATATTATTTAAAAAATATATATATTTTCACAATACTTCATTCTCAACAATATGAAACGCGCTATAAAAAGTACATTTTTTGTCAGTTTTCTACTGTTACAAATTTTGATTAACAGATGACCTTTAACAATTCCCGACACTGACACAATTTTCAACAATAAAATAAATGACACCGATGTCTTTTCTTTATTCTGTGTGTGTATAAAAATGCATTCTTGTTTTCACATCTGTATGTGTTTATTTCAGAACAATTCAATTTACAAACCAAATGTTGGTGTATTCCAATGATTTTTATGAGCAAGTACTCATGAACCGGTATCTTTTGTTTTAACATGTTCGTGTGTGAGTGTTTCTTAGCATAAATTTTTAATCTTTTGCTTTATAAAATACTGGTATTTCATCCCGGCGTTGCCCGGAATTTTGAGGTGTATGTTGAGCAAAAAAAGTTGTAGTAGGAAGGCAGGCTCGAACCCGTATGGCGAAGGAGGAAAAGAATGGGAAACAAACATGACGTCTTTGCTGTTACGAGCACCGCCAAACCGGAAGTAGCGTAAGTGTAAAATAAGGCAAGACAATATACATAAAGTGGATGACTTTCGACAATATCGGCTAAAAAAGCGACCCCTTCTCTGAAGAAAAGTGCCCAGTTAAAGGTGAAGATATTAATGTTTTTAGCCATTATTTGATATTAGTCGTCTGAAAGGTCGAACTTAAAAAGGATACTGATCTTGTGAAAATCCGTCGCCCCTGTCGAAATATTTAGGCAGACATGCTAAGATACATACATATATTGATATATTGGTAGCTTAATTTTTCGACTCAAACCGATTGAAAAGCTTGCCCTATCTATGAGTACCCTTTATGTAAAATGTCAAATGTTTAGACCAGAAATTTTATGGGTAATTAGGTAAAGACCGAAGCGGTCAATTTTTTTTTTTAATTTGACACTTATTATGACCCCTTTACATTTATTGTTTTGAGATCAAATTCAGTATATAAATAAGATCCAAGTCCAAGGAATCCATATCTAATATTTAAAGGGTTTATATCCGAAATTGGAAGAGGAGTTTGGTAGAGTTCTCAAAAGTCCAATCGTTAAACTTTACCTCCTTAACAGCCAAATTTCCGGCCGAAAACGGATTACAAAGATTTTCTCTAATCTCCCAACCCTCTATATAAAATTTCGACTCTGTAGACTGAAAATTGGCAGAGTTGTTGTGTAAGAAAATGTATAGAGACTGACAGGTAGAAACTTTCACTTTTATAGATATTTTTTTCTTTTCGGCATATCATTTCTTTTTCTTAAATACATTTTTCGTGTGTGACTGTATACTTTTTTACGCCTACTTTGTAAGGAACTGTTTCTTCTTTGCTTGTTATTTTCTTCTTTACGTTGTGTTTGTGGTTTCCCAGGTTCAATAATCCCTTGAAAAGAAGACTAGTTATGCACACAAAATAGGTGTAACATAATCCGGGAGTTTATATCGGTGATCCACAATGCAGAAGATTATACTGACATTTATATATCAATGTTACACAGAACGAGACGTCGTTTACATTACCGCGTAAAACACGTCGACGGTAGCGATAATTCTATTTATGTATGTTATTAGTACGGAGGTGTGAGAGATATTTATATAGATTTATGTGAACTCAGATAGAGAGTGGAGAGTCATTTTCGATAATGGCGGGGGGCAGGTAATAACTAAAGGGAGTTATACAAAGTTCATCAACAGATGATTGACAGAAACACATTTACTTTGCAGTTGTAATGATTACTAAGAAATATTAATGATTACATTGTCCTATCGTCGCCCTCTCGCTTCCAATGGGAGGTAAACTCTCAGTCCCTCACTCCGTTCTCCTATAAGTCTCTTCTCTTACTCTCTAGCTCTTCCTGTATAGTTCTAACTGATTCAACTCATCTCAATATAATGATAATTCCCTTCCGTATGCCGTCAGAGGCGTGCTTAAACACGTGAAATTCAATTACATTGATTTCACCTATGTCTGTCTAAACATACCTTTGGCAAAAAATAAATTCCTAAATTAATTGTTTTGTTTATAACCTATTTATATCATCGTTATTTCTCATCTGCATTGTCCATATCTAACTCTGACATAGATAATATTTAGTTATTTCCAAGAACAATGACAATCGTTCTACATTCCTAAGATGTTAATATGTTATCGTTTTTTTAATTTTCATAATGCATTCTATTCAAACTTATTTCAAATATAATTTACAAACCCATCTAGTTTGTTCTTCATTTGATGGGTTCTGACTATTTTCATGTAACATAATTATGGATATCATTTTAATTATATTATAATCATTGCAATTTAATACTTACATTTTATTCTTATATGAAGTGTATTTTGTGCATACAAAAGTTGGTACTTGTGCATTTAACGAACCAGACGTAACTCAGCATTTGCTCGGCTTTGTCCGGCGCATGACGCCAACAGCTGAATAAAACCGAGTGTTGGCGATAAAATAAAAACAACGCTACAACAAAATAACTGTACAATGAAATTGTAAAATGTAGAAACAAAAAAAAATAAATAAGTATAAAGCAAAAACCTACCGTTCATTTGTTTTTTTTTATTATTATTGTTTGGAATTGTTTTCTGTTTTCAAAATAAATACATATAAAACAAGTTTTTTTTTTGTTAAATAATAGGAAATTTTTTGTCTGAACTGTTTTTTTTTCAATTTTTAACGTAAAAAATATTGTCTATGTCTTAAACAAGTTATTTTTATTTTTATTTTTTTGCAGCTCTTTATGCCAAACAAATGGAAAAAGCCTAAAAAAGGGCAATAAAAAAGCATTGGGGGGCAGGAACAAGGGTTATTTGTACATTTTTTTTTTTTTGCCAGAAACAAGAATTTCTTCTTATTTATTAGTGGAAGGAGGGGTTCGGCGTTCCTATTTGGTTCCAGTGACCAAGAAACCCTCCTTTTCGGCTGGGTCGTATCCACCGAAGACCCAGACCAGTGTAAGAAGTCTGCCGACATTGTGTTTTCTGCGGTTAAAAACGGACTCGTCGATTTCTACCGTATGGCCTGGGCCTCCCATCTGCCGGGGATTCCTAAGAAAATAGTCCCTGTATAAATCACGCAGGAAAATTTTCCAATCCACAATTGTGTGGCGAGAACGTAACCCACATTCGCGATGGAGATTTTTTGTAGATGCCATCTCGAACGCCCATAAGTATATTATTTTTATTATACATGCGATGGTTAGTCGGGATTTTGAGAAGAAGGTCCCAATCCTAATGGAGGTCCATCAACTACATGTTACACTTCTACACCTCCAACCGTAACCGTCGGAAAGGCTTGTTCTCTTTGCAAGTACACAATCCTGGCCAAAATGTAAAGTTTAGTGCAACCTCTGGGGTCTGGAGCTGGTCCGCAAGGTTTGTAATATTCATTATTTCGTCAGTTGTCTTTTTAAAACAATTTTTTTTTTAACTCTTCAAATAAGCGTTTGAGTTGTGACTCTTCCAATTGTCCAATTGATAGCGAAATACTCGTCTGCTTAATCGGCAACGCTCGGTTATATCCGGCTGTTTACGTCATGCGTCGGAAAAAGCCGAGCAAGTGCTGAGTTACGTCTGGTTCGTTAAATGCCTAAGTACTATATCTCTTCAGAAGTTTAACAAAATTCGGAATTCTTTTAAGTTTTGGATGGGAAATCCAACTATCAAGGATGGGCCAGGAAGGCCATTACATCTTTTATACGTGCTGATATCCGTACTATATTCCACTCTTCTTTCGGCGATCGCCCACTTTCCTTGAGCTCTCAGAAATATTTCGTTAAATTCTTTATTTTAAAGTGCAATTTTGTTTTTAATGTACTGCTGTTTTGATATCTTGTCTAAAAATCAATAGATAATATTTCTACGCAATGTTTTTGTTATTCGGATTATTTCTGGCAAATATGGCAACTGTGTTAACGAGGCTTCCAGTTAGATTTGATTTTATAGCAGACAGTGTATACGTGTTCTGCAGTTACAAGTGTTTTGCTCATTTCTAGTTTTTTTTTCTAATTTATATTACGGCCTGCATCATTAAAATCTATTAATTAGATTTTTTGTGTGTCATATTTGATGTTGTTTTGCAAGACACTGTTTGTTTATTTTATTCCTTTTTTATTTGCTTTTTTCTTTCCTATTATAATGAACAATTCTTACCCTCTCTCAATTTCTCAGTCAATAAAATACTTTTACATGTGTTTTTAATATGATTTTACGTATTTAAAATCACGAAGCCACTTCAATTCCATGATGAATCATTACGCAAATAGGGGACTGAATATTACGTGTAGATGAATTTAACTTCTCCTTAATAATTCCAAACAGATTAAAGACGTATTTACTCTAAGGACGTCTTCTGGCAGGTTTATGTAGTAAATCTACTAACTAGTCGAAAAATGGCGGTGTTTGCCAATAAACGAAGAATAAATAAAAACTATCAGTATCGACTGATTTTTTTCTTTATTCTTTGTAAGTATTTTCAAGCAAGAAAAAATATTCATTGAGATTGTGTTTTTAAACGATTTCTATGCTATTATAAGTCATTATCAAGGTATGATTTTATTAAAACACTGTGTGTATGGGTATGTGTTTGTGTGTATACGGATAAAAACTAATGCGAAACATATATAAATGCTTATGCACTTTTTGCATTTATTTCCTATGTGTGGACGCATATGAATACAAAAAGTATTGCGAAAAAACGACACTGTTTCTTTTAAAAGCAGAAAATTTATTCAGTATAAATCACTGCTATATATATATATATATATATATATATATATATATATATATATATATATACATATATATATATGTGTATATACATATAATATGTTAAAATATTTCGGCCTATTTGCTTGTATGTCATTTAATCATGTCCAGAGGAAATAAAAATAAATAAGCAAATATGCAAAAACAAATTTTGTAAAGGTTGACGGTATTTGTTTGACTTTTCGTGTTTCCTCTGTCTCAACCGCTTCCGGGAAATTTCAGAAATATCTTATTAAAGAAAGTAGAATATAAAACATCCGCTCTTCTTTATCTTGTCATTAAGTCTACGTTTCAGTATAAAGGTCAGAAATAATTTGAGTTCAAAATGTTCTTTTTTAGGCAAACTCATAAGTAAAAAAGTAAAGGAAATTATAATACGAGACATGATGCACCATAAATTAATAAAAATAAATATATTTTGCTTAATCAGATATTTCCGAGAACTACGTTATAGTGAGAACATCTAACATCTAAGAAAACTAACAGGGAAAATATTTTATAAGTTTGTATTTAATTGCGTACCACTGCAAGGAAATAAAATGCCAGCGACCAAAGGTAGATCATACACCCAAACTCTCTTAGAAATCATGCCCAGATTCTAGTGTATGTGTCAGATGACTAGCAATAAACTACGCATCTCAGAATAAAACCTAAAACTTTTAAGGTAGATTTCACAGATAATCCCAGAATAACAGTGCACACGACTGTTTGCCAAATGCATACCTTTAGCATTGTACGGGTATTTTTAACTTCCTCATACGATATATACCGAGATGTATGGCATAAAGTTGCATTACTTATCCATCAAATAAATTCATCTATTTTATAGAACACTAATGTACACGTACTAATCTAATCAGTTAACTACTGAAGAATCCAGTGCCCCAAACCAGGGAAGATTGTTTTCGATGCCATCGTTATAGTTGTAAGCATGTTTGGACATAGTAATATTAACTGAGTATATTAAAACTATTGACATAATAAGTTGACAGTGAGTCAAACGTTGTAGCTTATTCGTTTCAGGAAATGTGTACGTTAATTTGTAGTGCGTTTATTTTAACATCTGTTTAATATGAGATTAAGGAAAATATTACGAATACATTCTAACGTGTAGTGTGTGATTTGTTGTATGAATTATACGTGTGCGTTTAATGAATTATGTGATTAAAAATATAAAAACATTCTTAAACTGGGGTGTAATTCAATAAAATATGTATGGCTCATAATGTGTAAGATTAAAAAAATCAAGTCTGTATGAATTGTTAGTGTTGAATTACATCACAAAATAAACAACATTGCATAACTAGTTTTATCTATGGACTAGCACAATTAAGATTTAGATATGCATTTCTTGGATGATGGAGTTAATAGTGTCTTGAATATTGATGCAAGTGTTTTTAATGACATATATATATATATATATATATATATATATAATGTGAAAGTAGATAAATCTTAAATTAGCGTAGTTTTAATACAGTTTTTGTATAGAATTTCAGAATAAACGTTAACAGTGCATTCATTGTTCTGATCACTTCAAATACGTATGTTGTTTTATTGCTCTTGCGAACTAAATTCGACTTCCTGTGTTTTCGTACATAATTATAGTAATAAATATTAACAGGTATTGATTAACAGCATGCCTGTGACCCGCACACACAGACACCCCCACACACCCCACCCATATATATATATATATATATATATATATATATATATATATATATATATATTGATTCAGTTTTTATTTATTTATTTTCTTTTTCACTCATCAGTATAAGAAAATAAATACAAATGCGCATGTTTCCACAAATCCGAAGATTTGTACAGAAATGACCCATTTTCCTTTTATTACGCCAGTGGTTAATTTACTTTGAAAATCATCTTTGAAAATTCCAACATGATTTAATAAAAGGTCAAACGCAAAACCCGAGTAACTGGACCTCATGTAATTGAACAAAATGATCAAGCAACTTTGGTATATAATGATCAGAACATAAACAATGGTCTAAACCTATTTGACTTAGCGTGAGGGTTAACACGATTTATTTTGGGCTTATCTAACTTTTAATTATTTCAATTTTGTGAGAAAGTATGAGACCTTTTAAAACATGGTTTACCTGAGTTCAATCGATTCGAAAAGGCAACTGTATCCCGTTTTTTCACAAGGTCTGCACTCAAACACTTGTCATGCGTTTTTTCACTTGGCTCTCCCCTAACTTGTTTCTAAATTAGAACTAACTTCCAAAGTGTATACACAAGCAGCATTGATGGTGCACTGAATGTTCATAGAATATTATTTTAAAATATAGTATTTTAGTGCTTTATTTGTTAAGTATATACGCACGTACATAGGAAATTACAACGAAATTATTTTGTTGATATCAATGATAATTATAATTATTTTGGCATAGAATCATTTGATAGAAAAATTAAGATTACGTCTTTCACTGCCAAACCACTAAATGTAAGCCTATAATCGTATCCGTTACCTGTTACATTAAGAAGAAACTCCGTGAATTAACGTGATATGTATTCATTTATGAACAAATAGTATAGTTATTTGTAGACATTTTGTTTTGACACTCCTGTACGTTGTGGAATATGCGAAAAAATTTTCACGTATTATTTTTAGTAGAATACTTACTATTGACTGCTAATATACGGTGAAACTTGGAAGAAATGGAAAATTGAAGAATCGCCAGTCACTTCTGTTTGGTTTACTCCAGATACAACTCTGTAGGAGGATCTATTCCACCTATGTGTTCGGAACCTCAGACTCAGTAACTGTTATATATTTATATTCTATGGAAGTAGTGTTATATATAAGCGTCGATAAAGACGCCTTAATAGTTATTGCTAATAGTCGATTGTAAGATCGACTATTATTATTAAAACATATAAACCGGCACGGTTAACAACGGTGGCTTGTTTATTTCATCAGTATCACTGGTGTTGATGCTGCACAGCTCACTTTCGATCTAATGAAAGATATGAATTATTTAATTAATATGAGTAGTACCTATAATCCATGTGAAAGTAAAAAAAACACACATCAGTTACAAAGCGTGGGCAATTGTTCCAACGAACCCTTCAGATAACTCGAAACAAAACTCTATACCAACAGCAAATCTTACATAGTCAGAATTTGTCGGTGTAATGTATTGCGTTATTACTAAAATACAATTTTCTTAGAGTGTAAACTTTGGTCTGCATGTTATTTATACTTAGTTATTATAATAATATTAACGGGAACCTGAGTAAAAAACAACTTTTTTGTAATACTTTACTAACAATTGATAGCGGCCGCGCATAAATTTAATATAAAAACCTGCCATACTTATTTCTGTAGACACGACACAAAATTGATTTAATTTATGTGTATAGTTACATAAATGTGGACGTGATTTAAATTTCGATACATATATTGTTTTAATATACAAATTGGGAATTTAAGGATGGCACAGAAAATATAATATAAATAAATGTTCGATAGGTATCGTTCATTTGTTTACATTCTGATGAATGTATTTGTTTCAACTTTTCTAGCGTTAAATATATTCCAGTAAATGCTACAATAGTATGAATCCCCTATACAATGAAATCGAACCTTTCAGAACTTATATATAATCCAGTCATAAAATAAATGTGTTAAAATATGCAGATGCAATATTTGCAAAGTAATTTCTTTCAAACGGTTCACAATACATACATAATATAAATAATTAAAAAACTAGCGAAGCGTAAATGACAAAAAAAAAAACATACACCATTCCTGAGGTTTTTTAAGGCAAAAATATTTTACCATTAAATTGTTTGTTATTGATCGTAACACTTCAAAGAAAACACGTGATAGTTCTTCCGTCGAGTGAGAAAAATACACATAACAAAAAGCGATTGATGCTGATTGATGCGCTTAACGTCCATTGTTGGGAGATCAAACGTTGGAAGAAAAGATCTCAAAATAAGATAATGAATATGTGCCGCCTGTTTAAAGTTTAATTTTTGACGTAGCTGTAAACAACATTGTTGTTTTCTATTTGGTTAAACACATGTTCTCTGTGTAATTATATTTGTTTTGGTTGTAATTAGTTCACCGCCTGTTCTACTTATAGGGGACAGCTGAATATATATTTATTTATTTGTGGGGGAATATATCCGGGTGTAAACTACGCTTAAATACGATATGTTCATTAGTCTATATTTCGTATATATTATTATAGGGGCGTGATTTTCAAAAATTAAAATAAGTACTAAGGTGCCATCAGCTACAATCGAAATCGAAGCATTCAAAACTGAAAACGTTGCCACTGTATCACAGTGGCACATATATAAACAGTTAAAACTTCAGAGTCCAAATAAATTAAGATGAATGTATAAAATTTATAACGATTTCTTTATTTTGTCTCATATTTGACTTCATTAAACCCGTTTTAAACCGGCCAAATACACATAAATAACGGCCCATAAAAATCCAATCATTACGAGTTTTAGTTTTGAAGAGGATGGGGTCTCAAAATATTGAGACCGACAGGCTGATAGATAGATAGACAGACAGAGAGGTAGACAGCCAACCATTTAGTCGTTTAAATATTAGATTTCACAGTAAATATATTATCTTTTAAGAAATGGTTATTTCAAGTGTCGCCGCTTAATAAATAAAATACTATCATAGTATTTTCTTTAATATTGTATTTATCTTTACTACATTATGCACCACTGTATATTAACCATGTAATATTTAGATTATTACAAGTACCCTTTCGTCTTAACTAAGTATATCACAACAGTAAAACTCTGATTTTCTGTCAGCTGTGTATTATTGAACTTGGGATGTTTTGCAGAAATCTTTTACATTAACTGACACTTAAAAACTGCAATTAAGTTTCTTCTATTTTCTCTTAGGACCATGACAATCTACGCGGTTGAAGTAGTCATAATGAGCGTAGTCTTCGCGGTCGCGATAGTCGTCGTCGGTAGTCGGACATTTTACGGAAAATTATAAAACTATGAGAAAAAAACATACATTTCTCTATAATAAAAATGTTTACGTTATTCAAAGTACAATATTCGGGAATACAGTTATTCAAACACCGCAAAAAACAGCACCTAATTCGATTACTAATTTATTATATATATGGTGCATATTACATATTTCTCGTAATATCTGTTAAATCCAAGGCAGCTGATCAGCGGTTTGGTTCCCACCAGTTTTGGCAAAAAAACAAATAGGATCCTGAACGCATCCCAATTATAGTGTTAAAAAAGTTTCAACCAGAACTTGCTCCCATACTTACGAAACTATTTAAGCGCTGCCTTAAGGAGAAGTGCTTTCCGACCCCCTGGAAGACCTCATCTGTTTGCCCTGTATTTAAGAATTCAGGTGATAAGTCATCTCCCTCTCAGTACAGACCAATAAGTCTTCTCTGTGTTATGAGTAAGTTGCTGGAATCAATATTAAATAGAGAAATACTCAACCACCTCAGCAGGAATAACCTTCTTAGTGACACACAATATGGTTTCCGCTCTGCAAGATCTACCGCAGATGTGCTGATGTTATATCCCACAGGATTAGTGAATCTCTTGACAAAGGCTTCCTTTCTAGGGCAATTGCTCTTGACATATCAAAGGCCTTCGACAAAGTATGGCATAAAGGTCTACTTCACAAGATTTCCAGCTACGGTATAACTAGAAATGTGTTCTCAATCATTAAATCATTTCACTCCGATAGGCTCATAAGAGTAGTGGTAGATGGACAAAAATCGGAGGCATGCAATATAACGGCTGGAGTCCCTCAGGGGTCAATCCTAGGCCCAACTCTCTTCCTGATCTACATGAATGACCTCCCTAAACACATACTTAAATCATTCGTTGACATCTATGCTGATGACACGACAATCTACGGCAACACATCAAAGGCTGTAAATGACGAAGTTCTCTCTGATTCTCTCTCCTCTGATCTCGAGCGCGTGGTTCAGTGGGGGAAGATGTGGCTAGTTACCTTTAATGCATCCAAAACCAAACTCCTATCATTACATCGTCAACGCTCTGATCCCCAGCTGGCATCAATTCTGATGGATGGCTCTAGTCCGGGTGAGGCCCCGGGTTTTTACAAGCTTCTGGGTTTGACCTTTACTCCTGATCTGAAATGGAACACGTACATCAAGTCTGTTGCCAAGGTTGCTGGAAAGATGGTGGGATCCTTCTATCGCTCCAGAAGATATCTCACTACTGATGCAATTCTCTATCTATATAAAAGCCAAGCACGGCCAAGGATGGAATACTGTTGCCATATCTGGACAGGAGCTGCTAAAAACAGCCTATCATGCCTTGACAGAGTACAAAATAGACTTCGTGGTTTAGTGGTGGATGCCCTTTTCTCTACCCTGCAACCCCTCTCCCACAGAAGAGACGTTGCGAGCCTATCCTTGTTTTATCGTTATTTTCATGGCAGGTGCTCGTCTGAACTCCAATCCCTGGTCCCCCATAGCCAATCTTTCACGAAAAACACCCGTCTAGCCGAATCCACTGTGAAAAATGTCCCCCACTCTATATCTGTGCCTTAATCAAAACGCGGATTTCATGAACAAAGCTTCTTTTTTAGAACTGCACGCCTGTGGAACTCTGTTCCGTCTGCCTGCTTCCCTCCGGACTACAACTTGGGTGTCTTCAAGTCTAATGTTAACAAATTCCTAATGAACCGCCCCCTTAAGTAAACACTTCAACAAATCTCCTCACTAACGTAATGTACTTGCAATAACCCTTATCCCTGAGTGGCTTCCGGGTCTTGATAAGTGGTGATCACTGGGTAAAAAAAAATATCTGAATGCTCGCAAGTGTCATGAAGTGACATATAACAAAAGATTAACGAACACCATTGATAGCACTGTCTCCCAATCGATGGTAGTTCCTGTCAATCGCAGCAAGCAACTTTTCTTCAATCTCCCACATATACCCATAGCTTTCATGAAATATAATAAAAACGTTAAAATATCTATTAATAAATCTCAAAACTGTGAGCAATAATAACCGAGAATGGATTGTAATCCCCTCCAATTTATCACAGTGCGCGGCAACAGAAGACAGATAATCTAATTTCAAAGCATGATATAGTGACATAGGTACTCACCTCACCGCCAAAAAGAGAAATTAAAATAACTATATATTATTAAAACACCCCCTGTTATTTTGGCGCAGTTCACTGGTAAGGACAAAGAGTGAACACTAGATATATCAGTTGAAAAACAATCAGTGCCCACTAGTAAATAAAAGTACCGAACAATGCCCGACATTTGAACACTTGCTATTTTAGTTCAGACCAGTTTACAGGACAACCCCCATAATAGTTGAAGGTGACTATTAGTTGCAAAGACAACCATTGCCCACCAGTGATTGCCAGGGCCTGAATGGAATCGCTTCTACTTAATACTAATTTCAAGTAACCCCCAATGCTGACAATGGCTGCATTTTAACTGGATGCACTCAATATTTTTAAAGCCTACTAAAACTCGACAAATATTACGTATGAGTTTAATGATAGTTGCCTTTATATATATATATATATATATATATATATATATATATATATATATATATATATATTTATATATATAGATATAGATATATATACATATATATATTTCATTTAATTATTCTGAAGTATATATATATGCATATATATGTGTATATATATATGCGTGTGTGTATATATACATGTGCATCATGAAATAATTTTACACATATATAGAGTGTATTTTACAATTCTAAATTATATATATATATACATGTGTGTATCTATCTATCTATCTATCTCTCTCTCTCTACATATATAGGCATATATATATGTATATATATACTTTAGAATAATTAAATTAAATATATGTACTAGTATGCAAATCCAGTGATTTCTCGGTCTTACAAAAGATTATTAGTTGTAATATTTTATATAGGAATATACCAGGAAACTAATATTGTTCAATACACGAGAAAGAGGAAATAAATAAAAATTTATGTATTTAACTTTAGTTAGTTGAAAAACTAAAGCTTCAAATATAGAATATTCTATTGATTGAAAACAAAGAATACGATTGAATACATCTATTTTCTTTTACCCATGCGTTTTCGATGGTGTTAAAATTCCACAGAAGAAAAAAACAAATATTCCCAATTTTTGTATTTGTTTGCAACTTATTTACTAAAAGCAATAAATATAGAAAATTAAAGTTTGTTAGGTTTTTAAAATATTTTAGATACATACAATAAGGGAGTTGGATATTGAGGCAGAAATAGGATGTGGTACTTTAAATTGAAAATGAGTGTTAATCTTGAACTAGAAATCCATTGTAGTAAGTAGGTAAATAGATCCATCCACTAGTGTTCCTTTCAAGGTACAAGCCCGACACCAAATGCACATATATTTCCTTCCTTTCACCGCTGGTTATATAAGAAATCCGGCAAAGATAAAAAATAAAGTTTGTATATGACTGTTACCTTTTCGAAAAATAAAATATGTATATGTATATATATATATATATATATATATATATATATATATATATATATATATATATATATATGTGTGTGTGTGTGTGTGTGCGTGTGTGTATGTATGTTATTGCCTCGCTTAATATTAAGCTGACACGTGGCCTTACTATGCATAATACATAACTAATACAATCTTACAAAATTTACAAAAAGAAACAAAACTTATGACTGTGACTCTTCGTAAGTGTGAGAAGTTCTTGTCAGCAACAATAAAATAAGACATAACGAAATGAACGACACGAAGTTTTAAAAAATACTTGAAAGCATATACATTAAAACAAAAAAACTCTTCCTTAGACACATCACATTGCAATCCAAGCAAACACTGGCGTGTCGTCTTCTGTCTGACTGTTAAGTCCGTCCCCCGGTTTGCGGATCGAGACACTCCCTTTACTTATGTGAGGTAAGAATTGGGAAGCTATGAACAACACAAAAGACGCCGTGCACAGTGAGAAACAATCACGAAAAATGCTTAGAAAAAAAGGGTCTAAACTGGACGGCCGTTGCACAGGATAAAAAGGGTCCGCAAGCTGTTTACGCATATGGCAGGGAGAAGAAAGCAATGGTGCGAACTTTCTTGCTTAATAAGGTTGTACGACAGTCACCCAATAGGTCACCCAAGGACAATCCCAGTCCATGACAAAGAAGGACCAAGCGTATTTCCTCAATCTCGCCTGACAGACCGCAAATGAAACAGAGGTGGGGTAAAAATCCGGTCATGAACTATCCAAAAACAGAAGATTCTTGTGCACTGCTACCACTACTGAAGGTTTAAGAAATGGGGACGCAGCGCAGGAGAGATACTTACCGAGAGAGTAAAAGCCTCGAGCCTTCTTCCAAAGAAAAAAAAGGCATCCTTTCCCAACATGCGCTCCCTCATCTCACAGAGTGGAAGATACATCTCACATGAGGTAGCAGACTCCAACAGACATGAGACGCTAAGGACCGCAGAAAACAACTACAGGCTAATGGCTGAAAAGACAAGACTAGAGGTTGTATGGGAAAGGGAAAAGAGGTGGACACCGATATTGGCAAAAGAACATTAAAAATAAAGCATCAAAGGACAGACCAGCTAACTGGAGGGGGTCTTTTTTCTTCATTTTTATTCTAGACAAACGAACATTCCTCCAGGTGAGATAACAAAGTAGCGTTATAACAGCCTAGAATTGTCCATCACAAGAAAACTAGACTACACTTCTTAAAAAATAACAGTTCTTCTGATGAATAACAGATGCCCCCTGGAAAATTCAATAAAAATCCCACAATGGACCTACAACAACAACCAGCAACTTGGCCATCGTAACCCCCGCATTTGTTCCAGCACATGCTCAGCTCTTCCGAAACACTAGTGCCTCTGGAGTCTTCGACTGACATAACACCTGTCTTCATAAACTCTCTGCTGAGAAACCCACAACTACCGTCCCATGAATCTACATCAAGCAACAGGACAATATCACCTGAACCACTACCACAATTACCTTGGGTATCACCACCAGGAGTTGTAATTCCAGGTACAGAGAAAAGAAGAGTGAGCTTTGGCGGAGGAGCTCAGCAACCCAATTGAGGTTAAACGTATGAAAATTAGTGGCAGACTACTATTGTCCAAGAGCCAAGCTGTTGGATGAGTTAATACTGTTATAACTAAAGTTAGCATCACTTCAAGAGGTTAATACCAACAAAAACAATATTCATAGAACTCTACCAGATCACAAATTTTGCCGGGCTCTAGATAGACGGAAAAATACCCCCCACCCCGAACATTCAACCACAATTCTCGAATAGGGCCCAGAGTCTCCAGACCCACACTCCACTGGAAGAACAAGTTGCAAAAACACCATAACGTCTGTACAAAGGAACTATGCTAAATAAAATAGTTCCTTGTGGGTTCATCGTTCCATGGTTGACTTAAGTTCGTACAAAATACGACCATCGGATCATTGAGAAATTTTATAATACAGCCAGGGAGCTGGAGAGAAAACTACCAGCAGTTGCCTAAAGGATTAAAAAAACAAGAAACAAGATTAACTCCCAGATTAAAACAGACGGTTTAAAATTAACCAAACAATATTTTATAACCAGCTTATAAATGTCACCATTACCGTAGACAGCGGATATGCAGAGAAGACGTAGAAAACTACCAGAGTCCTCTAATTTAAACAAGACAAATACAATCAAGAGACCCAGTGGATTGAAGATATCATAAGGGTCAACAAAACCAAGGCAAAATGCAATAACTAGTTATAACATCTTATACAGTAACAAGAACATGGAACAATTCTCCAACCAGAACTGCTATAACTACTGAAGGTTTAACCAATGGACACGCATCAAAAATGTCAAACACTCTGGTTAACCAATTGACTGTTCTTTATCGATACTACAGTATTTGCTTCAGCAGGATGCTAAGAGGTGAAGACGCAGCACTATTCTGACTGATAGAGGGGGGCACCAGCCTGATACCTAAGATCAAGGAGACACGACACCCAAATAATAAGAGGCCCATATCCTGTATAACAACAACTTACAAACTTTGAAACTGTCTGGTAGCCAACGATATACATGACCACCTATCTTCTGGAAACTACCTGTAAAAAGATAGAAGCAGTGCAGAAAAACGCTTTGGTAACAAAGATCAGTTATTGATCAACAAGACCATCTTAGAAGAGTTTAGCAAGAAGCAAAGCATGTCCTGGATAGATTACTAGAAGGCATTTGACAGCGTGCCACACTCATTGTAACTCGGTGAATTGAGTTATACAAGATCCATCCTGTAATTACACAAATACTGGCGGCTCAGCTTCCGATGCGGAAAACCACCACCGGTTTAAAAAATCAGAATGGTGGCGACTTTGAAATGAAGGACCCCCATTTTCAATTTGAAGGAGGCGCACTTAAGCATTCTGTGTTAACAATTTAAGAGAGTTCCGCCAACGTAAGGAATATTTAAAAACACATTTTAATGTTTTCCGTTATGTTGTGCTTGAGGAATATTCGATTATGGCATGTGAAGTTCACATAAAAAATCATTTAAGTAGTTATCTCCTCAAATCTTGTTTTAATTTCGGTTCACTGGTATTATTTCAATTTAAGGGCATTAAAAACAATTTCAAAACAAAAAAACATGAACTGAAGTTTTATTTTTTAATTATTTTTTTACATAAGGTTCACCACTTATCAAGGTCCGTAGGACACTCAGGGATAAGGGTTATTGCGCGCACAGTAATCAATGACAGTATTGTAGTAATCATTACTATTCTGGTTTTGATAGAGTGTCTTATGTAAGGGGGCGGTTTGTCAGAGGTGTGTTTATGTTGGACTTGAAGACGTCCAAGTTGTAGTAAGGTGGGAAACAGGCAAGCGGCAGAGAGTTCCACTGGCGTGCAGTTCTAAGAAAGAAGCTTTGCTCATGGAACCTATGTTTGGATTTAGGCACAGAAAAAGAGTGGGGTAAATTATTGACAGTAGTTTAAGCGAGACGGCTGTTTCTCGTGAAAGATTGGGGAGGGGGGAGAGGGATTGGAGCTCAGACGAGCGCCTGCCATGGAAATAACGATAAAACAAGGACAGGCTTGCAACGACTCTTCTGTGGGAGAGAGGTTGAAGGGAAGAGAAAAGGGTATCCCCTACTAAACCACGAAGTTTATTTTGTACTCTGTCAAGGCATGATATGCTGTTTTTAGCAGCTCCTGCCCAGATGTGGCAGCAGTACTCCATCCTTCGATGCACTTGGCTTTTATACAGATTAAGCATTGCATTAGTAGTGAGATATCTTCTGGAGCGGTAGAAGGATACCGATGTGCGTGTTACATTTCAGATCAGGAGTAAAGGTCAAATCCAGAAGCTTGTCAAAATATTGCCCCCCCCCCAAGACGAGAGCCATCAATTTCAATTGATGCAAGATTGGGATCAGAGCGTTGATGATGTAAAGATAGAAGCTTGGTTCTGGATGCATTCAACGTGATCAGCCACCTCTTTCCCCACTGTGCCACGCGTTTAAGATCAGAGGAAAAAGAATTAGAAAGAACATCGTCATTTACGTTCTTTGATGTGTTGCTATATATGGTCGTGTCATCAGCATAGATGCCAACGAATAATTTAAGTATGTGTTTTGAGAAAACATTGATGTATATCAGGAAGAGAGTTGGGCCCTGGATTGACACAAGGAGGATTCCAGCATAAATAGTGTGGGCCTCTGATTTCTGCCCATCAACCACTACTCTTATGCCCCTATCAGAGAGAGAGAGAGAGAAAGAGAGAGAGAGATGACTTAATGATTAAGAAAACATTTCCAGTAATACCGTAGCTGGAAATCTTGTGAAGTAGGCCCTTATGCCATACATTTTCGAAGGCCTTCGATATGTCAAAAGCAATTGCCCTGGAGAGGAAACCTTTGTTAAGAGATTCACTAATCCTTTGTGATATTATCGTTAGCACATCTGCTGTAGATATTGCAGAGCGGAAACCATATTGCGTGTCACGAAGAAGTTTGTTGCTGTTGAGATGGTTGAGTATTTCTCTATTTAATATTGATTCCAGCAACTTACTCATAACACAGAGAAGACTTATTGGTCTGTACTGAGAGGGAGATGACTTATCACCTGAATTCTTAAATACTACTTCTTTATTTAATATTGATCCAACAACTTACTCATGACACACAGGAGGCTTATTGGTCTGTACCGAGAGGGAGATGACTTTTCACCTGAATTCTTAAATACAGGGCATACTGGTGAGGTTTTCCAGGGTGTTGGAAAGCACTTCTCCTTAAGGTAATGCTTAGACAGTTTTGTAAGTATGGGAGCATGTTCTGGTTGGAGCTTTTTCAGTACTATAATTGGAATGCCATCAGGGCCAGTTTATGTACTGGAATAAAGATTATTGATTAGCTTAGCGACCTCACGCACAGGTATTTGTAAATTGCATAGGGTGTTGTATGTTATAGGAGGAAATACAGGGAGTTGATTGTCATTGTCGCATGCGTAGAATTAGCTTCAAAGTTTTTGGCAAATCGCCTGCCCTTGTCTGATGCTGACGAGATGACATCAGACCCATTATTCATGATAGTTGGGATAGAATGCACGCTTCTGCTCAAAATCCTGTTTGCTATTAGCCAGAACTGGTGGGAAACAAGCCGCTGATCAGCTGCTTTGAATTTAAAAGACTGAGCATATAGCTCCTTTGCATATTTTATTACTCTTTTACAGTGGTTGCTGGCAGTCCTGAAAGCAGCTTTAATCTCAGTACATCTATTAGGTTGGTAGCTATGGAAAAGTGATTTCTGTGCACGATGGCAGCAGCATATTCAGGGGAGAACCATGGCTGAATATTACTTTTTTTGGAATGTTTTCGATGGTATGAATCGGTCTATGCCTACAAGTAACCATTCTATCAGGTCTGATACTATAGAGGACACATTGTTTTTAAACATGGAATGCAGAGGTAGGTCAGATAAAAATGTACGGAAGCTATTCCAGTCAGCCATAGAGTATCGGTATACAGTACGGTGGAGAGATACGTCTGAAGATTTATTACATTTTATTTTTATCTTTACTGCTAAACAGAGTGGTCAAATGATCCCAGAGGAGATAGAACGGAGCATGAACACAGCTCAAGGGAAGTTGTGAAGAAAACGTCTAGGGGGCTTGCATATTGACCGGGTGTATAGGGCACACCGGTTGGTCCGTGAACAATTTGAGTGAGGTCATAGGCAAAGTCAAAATCATGACAAAACCTCTTCATCGTTTTTTTCTTACCTTGAAGTCACCGCAAATGTGAATGTAAGCCGAAGGATTAGCATACAGGATGTAGCCTATTTTCTCAGATATGCTCTTAAAGATTGTACCCCCACTGTTGTGGAGCGATGGAGGGCAAATATAAATGCAGTGGTGTAAGCTAGTACAACCCGGAAGCACATATAAGGTAAATAAGGGTATTCTCTTAAGATATCCCTACCACATGGAAAACCATCTTTGATGTAGGCACATATTCCATGCCGATGGCGATCTTGGGGGTCAAATTAATATATTAAGTTGGGGCATCCTTTAATTATGATTTCGTCTAGATAAGTATTTGGCCATATGGCAGTTTCACTTAGAAAGAGTATGTCCGGTTTCCTCTCTTGTAATTGTGTTTCAACCTCTGGAACGTTGGAACGTAGACCCCTGATGTTGGAGAAGGAGACCGGATAGTATGGGTCTACGTTGGTGGAAGGGGTTATAGGTTTATTCGTTTTTCTTTTTTAGAGATTTGTCATTATTGAGGTTTTGGGGTTTGTGGAGTAGGTCGGTAGACTTTGTTGGAGCAGGACAGAGAGGGTAAATAAGAGAGAAAAAGACAAGCATTTTTTGTGGCACATGATATGGTAAAGCCGTAAGAATTAACCACTAGTATGGCATCGAGAGGCCCTACCAGAAACTACTGTAGGGTCCAGAATTCATTCACCAAATGGCAATACAGCCACCCTGGTACCTTGCACCTGCTGACAGGAACGCCTCCTTAGTGGTTAATTCAAGGTGATTATCAGGCGGGTAACGGCAGCCCAGATGAAACTTTTACTGCCAGCACCCTTACTAGTGACATGACCACAAGGCTAGACATAGAGACATACATTTTCCGACATCTCAGGCAACTCTTTACAAAGTACTACCAACCGAGAAAGCAGCTTTTTCTTTATCCTTTGTCAGAAAAATCACTTATTGGAAATGAGAACTGAAGGACAAAAAAAGAGAAGCGAGAGTTACTGGATCTGCCGATAACACATCCACATGCATTAACTACTCTCCATTGAAATAAAAAAAAACAAATAAATTAATAAAATAACATAAGATACAAATGTGCAAAAAAGGTGAGAAGGACTTATAAATATCTACTTGGTATACGTCCGTTGCCCCATTCCCTGCTTAGGGACGTACTTGAAGCTCGTCCCCTCTCCCGTGTTAATGCATGGATACATTTTGTCTTTATCTAGGTCGAACTGGGATGTTAAACCGTTCCAGCTCCACCCCATAATAAATATGCTATAATTGAACTTTTATCAAAGTGAAAATGTCTGGTTATTTTTAACTGGTTTAAAAAGCTGGTTAACAAGTAATACCTTCAGGGATATGTATTAGCTTTAGCTAGAAGTAATACATACTTTAGAAAAAAAAATACACAAAAGCCGCGTGTTTTTTGAAAAATAAAAAAAAAAACTAGATAAGTTAGTGTTTTTAGATAAGTAGGTTGCAACAGTTACGAACAGAAAAGTTTCTTAGCTTTTGGGGCCGTAGCGTTCGACATAGCATGGAAGCGATAACTTAAAGAGGACGAAGGCCATCCAGTCACTTGGTCTGCTTTTATGCCGATATTTAAAGGGTATGTTGCGTGGCGGTGGTAAGGGGGGGTTGGTGAGTTTTGTATTTTTATTTATTTCTTTTAAATTCAACACTGACTTATCTATCTAATGCCAGACTGTTCGACCACCCGATATTAAATATGCTATAATGGAACTTTTATCAAATTGAAAAAGTCTGGTTATTTTTTACTCGCTTTTGGGGCCGTAGCGTTTTAAAAAGCTGGTTAAGAAGTAATACCTTTAGGGTTATGTATTAACTTTAGCTAAAATAAGGCATATTTTAGAAGAAAAAAAAACAAATACAAAAAAGCCGCGTGTTTTTGAGTTCAGATAATATGCAAATATAATTTGGGAAATATTCAATTTCATTGGATACCTTTTTTTTCGTTTTAAATATGAGAAAAAAGTATTGGTTAATAATAGTAATTTTGACAAAAAAAAGATTTTGGAGAAAGATAAGAAAACGAGACACATATTCAGGATTTAAATCAAACCTGTAATAAGGAAAAATAAAAAAGAAAAAACAAGATATTTTAGTGTGTTTATATTAGTAGGCTACAACAGTTACGAACAGAGTATTTCTTAGCTTTTGGGACCGTAACGTTCGACTTATCTTGGAAGCGATAGTTAAAGAGGACGAATCCCAGCCAGTCAGTTGGTCTGCTTTTATGCCGATATTCAAAGGGTATGTTTGGTGTCGGGTTTGGGGGGGGGTCTTGGTGAGTTTTGTATTTTTATTTATTTATTTTAAATTCAACATTGAATTACCTATCTAATGCCAGAATGTTCGACCATCCCATAATAAATAAGCTATAATGGTACTTTTATCCAATTGAAACAGTCTAATTATTTTTAACTCGTTTAAAAAGCTGGTTAAGAAGTAATACATTAAGGGTAATGCATTACATTTATTTCTTGTATATTTATTTTTTCGCGTAGTCGTTTGTTGACTTTTCTGCTAAACATTCTTATTACATAATATTGACGAAATATCGAAAAACAGAGACACAAAAACAGTTTTGAAATATAATGACGCTTTACTTACTTAGTAATAAATACGAAACAGCAAAATGGGATATTAAAAAAGTAAATACGTACTTACTTTAATTTTGAAACCAAAGAATCGATATAATTATGAACAAGAATAAAATGGCGCCCTTTTCAAGCCGAACAACTTCGCTTCAGTTTTACAGTGTTGAATGGTGTAGTATTGCACCGTCGGATTCAGGGTTATACTATTGTAATGTAAAAAACTTACAGAAAGTTTTGTAATCAACTAAATTCCTTCTAGTACACTGACAAAAAAGCTTTAACAGATATATAAATAAAAATAAAAACATTATGTAAATGTTTTAAAAAAGACATGTAATCGCGTGAGCAGGATTTTCCTTCTTTTGACACGATAACAAGTAACGTTCTTGTTTTTTATTATTTATCTATGTTAGACAGTGCCACGTGAAAGTGAAGAAGCAAAGAAAAACAGAGTTATGCAAAACTTGTGTCGAGAATTGTCTAAAGTTTCGATTTTTTTTTGCTTTCACTTAAATAAGAACGTGAATATATGAATTGAATTCATTCGACACATTATGATTTAACTCAAAAAATAAATAAATTCTAATGTAAATTAAGATAAAAGTTAAGGTGTTATTTTAGGCCCTCACCCCTTTTAAACACCCTAGTTAAACTTTGTGACATATTTCCATTCTATGGAGGTTTGGCGCGAACGACCACACAATAATTTTCTCATACCATATTTCTTCAAACTGAAACATAATTATCAAAGAATACTTATGCAGTTATGAAAAGTTTTTGTTAAAGTTCGGGCCACATACCCATTCCTGATCCTTGATACACCTTCTATCATTATATGTAACGAGTATTATTCAATAGTCAACCATATAGGAACCTATTCGTGACCAGACACCCACACACAGACGTTCAGCTTTATATATATATATATATATATATATATATATATATATATATATATATATATATATATATATATATATATATATATATATACATATATGTATATATATATATATAGAGAGAGAGAGAGAGGGGAGGGAGAGAGCGAGAATATATGTATATATATATATATATATATATATATATATATATATATATATATATATAACACTTCTCGAATTGCTCTGCTTCAGCCTTAAACATAATTTTGGCGGGTGAATTTAGACGCATCTTCACTAAGCTCTGTGGGCTTGATTACTTCTTCAAGTACAATGTAAAATCTTATTCAGCCGTCTTCGAAAATAATCAAATTCTGGTTAATTTCCACCAGTAACGATTACTACGCCGTTGTTCCAACAACAACTGTACACTGAATAACCCTGATACTCGAGTGACATTCGGGCATAATAAATAGTGACTTGTAATAAAACGTGCCGAACATGGATCTTACTCGAGTGAACAGCAAACAACCATCAATCATGGCTACGCAACCGTACTTATTTGTCGCTTCCGTCAATGGCTTGGAACCGATCTACTCGTTCCAGAATACATTCTAAAATTAGTTTAGCAAACGTTCTACGCTACTTCGAGTTCTACTTCTATCTTTCTCTTTTCCTCATTGTCTACTTTTTCTTTTTTCTTCATCTATTTTTTCTTCTTTTTGTACATCTCCTTGTTCGCTTAACTCATTTTGTGTCTTCCTATTTCGCTTCGCCGCTTTCATATATTAAATATATAAATACTTACCCTTAGTGTTTGTTCTTGTTAAATTACATGTAAATATTAGATTAATGTGTGCAGATTTAGCATTATTACTGTTGTCTGGTGATAAATCTCAGCCTATATCTTCAACTTTCAATAATTAAACAGTTCTCACAACTACATCGTTATTTTCTACTGTCAAATATTTAATACCCGTCGGTGAGTTCGCTCAGCATCACCCACAAAAGCTTTCTTGTAAAAGTTTTGTTAACTTACTTTAAACCGTTATCTTAATTATAATACTGATAGTTTATAACCTCTTGTTATGATTCAAGTGAAATATGGTGCTATCATTATCGTCAGAATTGATACTTCAGATCGCAAAATATACAAACATATAATATTCAACAAATATTTTATATACTCAGCGGGTTAGGCGATAATAAAGGTTTAATTATTAATATTTGGAATCCACCATCTATTATTTCGTTTTTTAGTCGCAATATTGGAACAGGTTTATTTTCAAGTAAAAATTAAATAAACAACGTTAGCATACATTATAGACAAATATATTAAATACGCTGTACCTTCAATGAGTTTCCAGGTTTCGTATGCGAACTTTTAAGGATACAAGTTAGACTCTAGTTCACTTTTAAGAACCTCCACTGGCCCTAAGGAATAGTTGTACCATCTTGTCCACTTCTGGAAGTCAACATGGAAATTCGCTTGAGTGTGCGTTTCAATGACCCTCGTCACAGCCTTGTTTACCATCCTCAATTATCTCCAAACGACAGTATCTAAGGTTTATATTTAGTTTGGCGAATAACCAGAAGTTTAGGGTACATTATCAAGACTACAGGAAGGGTACGGAGTAATTTTAGTACCCATGGCAACATCTTTTTTGATGATTTTCTCAGAGCACTCATTTGATAAACTTCCACATCTTTAGTCCCTCACGAATAATTTTATGTACAACCCCACACTGACATCAAATTGTGTACTCATTTTCTTTGGAAAAACACGACTTCCTTATCCATGTAATACTTTTATTAGTGCAATGAACCCTGATGTTCTAACATCCTTATTCCATCCACAAATCTCATGACCCCTCACAAATTACCTGACTCCCTTACATTTCTCATGCTACTAAAAGGCGGATCAATTATTCAGGCAATATGTCTATAAATCGGTTCGAATAATGCCATATATTGTTTTAGCATTTTTCAAAGTTTAAAACATAACTTTATTATATATGCTTCTTGTAAATTTATGAAAGTGACCATCTATGACAATAGTGTTTTAGTAGCGTTTATTCAAGTTCTTGCTGTATGAACTGAACCTGAAATTAAAATACTGATTACTCATCTCAAATGATGTATAGCAATAACATACTGAATTATCAAGAATAAACAGCAATTTAAATCCTTGCACAACTATGTGTGGTCATTTCTTGATATATCTCGAGCTAGAATAATAGCTTAGTGTAGTTATGGACACCTTTCTTATTCTATATGTTTTTCTTTTAATTGTATGTCTTCATTTTGTTTGCTATGCTAACAATTGCCCAGGCTATTTTAGATTTTTTTCTGGATTTTAATTAATATTTTCTGAATAAATCATTTTCGCTAACAATTACAAAATGTGATGTGACGAGGGAAAGAAACAATGCCGGCTTCTAATTTCATTATTCGCTTTATAAATTACCTATTTTATAACATTTGCTTTGTCGATATTAATTCATGATTATAACATTTGCTTCGTCAAGACTCATTCATTATTATGATAATAACAATATCGAAATATGTCTATGCATTTATAATTAGGGTGCTACCGATTTTAGTTTTATATATACAAACTATATTTCTTTATTTGCTATACTTATGGATAATTTAAACACTTTAGAATACACAAATTCCATTTGTACCAACTATTTTTATTAAGTCTTTATATATATATATATATATATATATATATATATATATATATATATATATATATATATATATATATATATTATAAGTACCATTCGCATCCATGAAACCTACATCTTAATTTTAACATTTTTAGAACCAAAATTGGCGAATGAGTTTGGCAGAGTCTGCAATGACCAACTCTTTAACTTTGACCTCTGTAGAGTCAAATTCTCGCAAAAAAAGATTCTAAAGCTTGCTGCATGTCTGAATACCATTTATGTTACATTTAAAATTTTACCCCCAGAATGGCTGAATAATTTGCGGCAAACTAAAATCTTTTGAATTTTGACCCATCTGGTAGTCACATCTTCGGCCAAAAACCGATTAAAAAGCTTGCCCTATCTAAACTATCTAAATTTAAAATAGCAATGTATTTGTCGTTTTATCGTGTTCAGAATTTCAGGAATCACCTCAGCATAAAAGAAAGTCGCACAATATACAGTTATGATGAGGAAATATAGCATAACACTTCCTTGCTGTATATAATTTACTGGAATAGCCATATTAAGATCATCTAAATTCTATTTCGCTGCATCAATATGCATAAATAATAATTATTAAGCCGTTCAAATAAAAAAAAATACGATACGTATACGTATGTTAATTATGGAACGAACTATAAAGACCAAGGCAATGCAATCAGAATCTGCTAGTATTTGACAAAAATATATAAAAAAAACACAACCAGAGCTTTTCAATGTCGAAAGCAATCATAAAAAAATTATTACACTAAGACATGTGGTGCCTTTAAATACGATTGTAGTTACGTGCATAGAAAAAAATCAACAGTGATTACTTGAATTTATCTCACGGCTTATTCTTTTAAACCAGTTCTAGCGTTTATAAATTTGCAAACAGAGTAAAAATATTATAGCGTTTTCCTTGCAAATTATAATGTCTACCACAATGTAAAATGCGAAGACAACAAACATTGATAAAATAAACTTACTAGATAATGATTTGCAAACTGTTATATGAATTGGATCCTTTTTTTATTTTAACAAAAATATGTTACAAATAATATTAAACTGAATTTGCTAAAAAAATGTTATATATATATATATATATATATATATATATATATATATATACTAGCTGAACCCGGCCACGCATTGCTGTGGCTCATTTTGTTAAGCACATTTCTCAAGAAAAATTGCATTTTGTTCGTTTATTTACTTTTATTATTTTTGCAATTATTTTAATCAATAAATGTTGTTGTTTTTTCCCCCCAACATATTAATTTTTTACCATAAATTGTTAGGTGAAAGTTTATTTTTTTCAGAAAAACTTGCATTAAAAAAAAAAAATTGGCAGTAAACGTTTCTCTTTGAAAGCGGATTTTTTATTATAAAAAGAACAGATGAATGCTTTATATGAACACTGTAAATAGTTATGTGAATGCAGAGAAAAGTGTGATTCTTTTTTTCAAGAGAATGTACAAATTATTTTTTTAACAGATGATCAGAAAATAAACAGAAAAATACTTCCATCATTAATTATGCAGAAAAATAAATAAAATGCTGATTTAGTGTTTCAACATTATGCTTATAAATTACGATAAAACTTGCTGAGTATGAACTGTTTTACGGTTGTTGTAAAATGGAACGGGAGCTTTAATTTCCCTCCGTTTTAAACTCTCTTAATTGTTTTTAATTGTGCCCTCCCCAAACGAATATAATCGAATCAGTAACATTCAACAATTGTAGTTTATGTGTATTAAACACAAAATATTAAAAAAAAACAAACAAAAAAGTTAATAACGAAAGGGAAATAATTCCATTTTAAACGAAAAAGTCAGTTTGGTATATCTTTTTGTTATTTTTTGCATAAGTCCAGCTTACCATTCACATTGGAAATGTCAACATTTATCGGTTGTCGGGTACGTTTACAACGAATAAACACTCCAATCTAGTAGATGTATCAGACTTGTTGTAGGAATTTTTTACACCCCTATCACGAAACTGCGAATAAAATATAAAAAAACTCGTAATTTCTCTTTTAAAAGTGGGTTGTTTATTTTCCTTATGGATTATACTTCCAAAATAAACTATTAAAGTTGTTTTAAAAGTAATAGAAATATTTTATTTTACAAAAGAGTAATGAATTTTACGAACTCAATAATGTTCAATATTTAAAGTTTAAAAATCTATCAACATTTTTCTAGTGATTTTATTTATACGATATTTTCAGGATCAATATGAAATTCTATACTCTATCCAATAATCTGAAAATAATATTTTAGACAAATGTTTTTTTTAATTCACGCCCCCCCTATTTTTATGTGTCTGTTAAAAAGTAAAAACTGTATTTACTCACCAAAGTTTTATATATCATAAGTTTAAGAGAAAAAGTCAATAAATAATATATTCAAATCTAAAACCAACAAAGTAGTGTTTTTTAGAAATTTGCCTGTAAAGTTCGAAGTTTTTTGTTTTAAACCACGTTGTTGTTTTTTTTCTTTTGTTTTTCCTTTGTTTATAATGAAAATTTGGTCCTTGCTCTTTTAATTGAAAAAAATTAGAGCTTGAATTACATTTTTTGAGTAGTTATAAGCTTGGAATGACAGGGGATCGAATAATTCACGCATGTCATTTTGAAATGTCTATTAACAAGTAAATAATTAATTTACACACCAAAGTGTTATATATCACAAATTGAAGAGAAAATGTCAATAAATTATATATTCAAATTTAAAACAAAAAAGTAGTGTTTTTAGAAATTTACCTGTAAAGTCTGAAGTTTAAAATATTAAAAAAACACACGTTGTTTGCTTTTTGTTTTTGTTTTTTAATGAAACCTTGGTCCTTGTTCCTTTAACTGAAAAAAGAGGGCATGAGTTACAGTTTTTTGGGTTTTATAAGCTTGGAAAGACGGGTTAGAATTATTCACTATTTTTCATGAAATTTCTTACACACCTACCAATCAACCCATGTTAGAACGGCTTTCGGAATAGACACCCCTAACTTTACCAGCGTACCCGAAAAGCTATAAAAGTTGACGTGTCGAATGTGAACGATGAGTTGGACGTAATGTAAAAATGTACCGAATTTAAAAGGGAACGAAATTCAAATTTCCGTTCCATTTTTACAACAACCGTAAAGCAGAGCGTTTTATGCAAATGTTACCTAACTTCCTGTATTAATGCTATTTTTTAAGCAAAAAATAAAAATAATTATGTTTGGCTTTAAATTCCTAAACTCATTTAACCCTAAATAATTTAGGTTACTGAAATAAGAATCTAATTGAATCTTAAATTTTCTGAATAGTATGCGAGAAATTCATTTTTTTTCGAGTTATATTGAATTCATTAATCCGGACTTTAGGGGCTTTTTTCGGAATGTTCTTGTAAAAAACAAATTATTGTTATAAATTACGATGCTTTATTTAAATAAAGAAAAAGAAAAACAAATTATTTCGTTTTTTATTTACCACTGAAAACCATAACTTTAGTAAAGGTATTTTTGTTGTTTAAACAAAATATAACATTTACACTAAGAGTTGTGAAAAATAATTAGTTCATTATATTCTGCGATCATTATTTGATAAATACTGACATTTTCATTAAAATTAGTTAATTTCATGATTTCTGCTAAATGTTTAATAAAGGGAGGGGTCTAAGTGTTTATACACTTTGAGCGTCGGCATTCATTTTGTCTGTAGCTTCCATGTTTCGATGAATATTTGATAGGAAAGCGACCACGTGTGGTTAATTTAAATCAAATTCCAAACACATGGTTACATTATCAATAATCATGTGATTAAACCCATTGAAAATTTACCGATATTGTAAACATATTCTGTTTACATTAAGCCTGTGAGACTAAAATATCCTTTTCTGAAATAAAAAAAAACGCGAGATCAGAAGAAAGAAATGACCATAAAATCGCTAGATTTTTAACTTTTATCATCTACAATTTTCAATAATTGCTACTTCACCGCCCCAGAAAACACCCCATATTTTAACTTCCTACAATAAAAAATATAAATATAGTATATTCAATATATAAAATGTTCTGTGTTTTCTCACTATATGTTTCTGGAATTATATTGAAGCGGTTAGCTCCCCAGAAGGCTTACATCTTTTTTCAGAGAGGGTTTTTTTTTGCAAGAAACAAATCATAAACTCACACGTTTTACAACAAATGTTCAATTGAAATATACTGCAAATTAAACATCACAATAATGGTGCAACATATTTTGAAATTAGAAAAATAAAAAAAGCCAAAAAAAACTTAGTTTTAGCGTGTTAAAGGTATTTAGGTGTGTAGATAATTAAATTCTACTGTATTGGTGTGAGTTGTTTTTTTGTTGCTGTTTCTTGCTTTTAACAATTTTCGACTAAATATTTCTTAATTAAGCGGGGTTGCTTTGATC
>NC_136482.1:37203279-37238279 GCF_053919585.1 Euprymna scolopes
TATTCTCTGTGCGTCTAGAGTAGGAACTTGTTTGTTTTCCTTTTTTCATCTGGGCGCAATAGCGAATAAGAACCTTATTTCTTATTAAAAGTAATGCTCTTTGAATATATAACGCCATTTTCGAATTTATTAGCTTTTATGCACGTAACAGGTAAGATTTTCGTTGTTTGAGGGGGGTGGAATATTTACCAAATAGATACTATTGTGTTTAATCTACATAATCGTTCCCAATGTAATTTGGGGCCTTATGTTTTAATATTTACGTACATAATAAACAAAAAATCATAAGCTAGTAAGAAACTGCAACCTCTATGTTTAACTTTAAAGACCAATAGATAGATAGATTTCATTTTTTCAAACATTTTTATATTATTGTTTTTAAAGCCTCACCCAACAACGCCTACCAGAAAAAAAAACTCCCAATGAGGACGTTAAATCTTGATAAAAATCCTGAAGCTTTGAAAAATCATATTAGAAAAAAAATATATTGTATCTCCAAAATTATAAAAAAATAATTGCAAAACAAAAATTACACATGCGAGCAAAGACACGTTGTAATAATTATCATAGTGAATTGTATTTTTTAATTTGCAAAACAGAAAGCGTTAAGAATATATAGAAAATTTTCTGGAGATCCCCTTTTTTAACAGAACCTTATCAAAAATATTGAGTTTCAAGTTCTTTTTCTTTTAACTAACGCAATAATGGATCTTCTTAATTTTTTTCTTTTTAATATAAAATAAAAAAAATATGGCTTCATTAAAAAATTTTTAAGAAATACATCCCCTCAATGCAAATATTTTCATCGAATTGTTTTTTTATGAGATAAACAACAATTTATTTTTCATAGATATCTGAATTATTAGATAGGGTATGGTTTTAATTTAAGAAAATTCTATTTCCCACATCAGGGAATTATTAGAGATACTATAATCTCATGCAATTTATGCGTAATTTAATTATTTTATTCAAAGGGAAATATGTTTTTTCGTTTCCAAATCAAACTTTAATAAGTGGCATATACCCTCTACTATGATTAACGATGCCCATAGCTACATTGCTAGAAAATAAAGCTATTTAACCTGACGTAGTAATATGCCAAACATGTTATGATAAAAAGTGTGGGGTAAACAAAGCTGAAAGCGGAATGATAACACATCACCAAAATTTATTATAAGATATGAAAAGAAACTGGAATCATAGGAAGATCGTCATATATGCCAGTGATTATAGCTGCAAACTGACTCCTGATTTTTTTTCAAAAACAACCTGGCAAATATAATTTGTGCACGAAGTGCAAGAAAAATACAAATACTGCTCTTAACGGGATGCTACGCATCTTGAAAAGATCTATTGATTAGAATATGTAAAAAATAAGTAAATGTCTGGCATCCCCAAAGTAAAATCTAATAAAAATGTTTAAAAATGCATAGAAAAATAAAGTAAAAATAATATAAATATTTGCTTATTGTTGCCTAAAATGTTTAATTTCTTATGCCATTAACTTTTTAAAATGAAAAATAATACTCATAAATATGATGTTATATTATTTTCAGTCTAAATTTCAGGTTTTATTTTAAAGCCCAATGCAGAGATAACCATCTTAGGATATATAAATTGATAAATTAAAATATTTTTCTCTGAATTCATTTTAAATCACTAATTAACATATAGTCTACATCTTAGCTACAAAACGACCTAACTTGACTTTACTTTCTCCGCAGAATATACCAAATCACTATCATTACAATGGGCGATAAAATAAGTGCAGCAAGAGAACGACAAAGACGAAAGCGTTAGCAACTACGAACCGGTGAAAAGGATATTATCAGATTTCAAAGGAGCAACATAATGAGACTATAAATGAATAACATCAATGAACAAGATAAACTTTATTTGGAAAACGAAAAAGCCGGAGGACAGGAAAAAATAAATTACATGACTATCTGGAAAATAAAAGATCCAAACAACGGAAAAGAAAAATAATATGCGTCAGGTAGAAAAATTAAATATTCCGGATAATTTCATAATTGGCATGAATGTAATTTGCTCAATCTGTAAGCCACTTAGATTCCTAAGAGAAAAATGCAGGTGGTGCCGAAGAAGAAAAGTTTCTCTTACTATCCAAAAAGATTTTCCTCGTCAGTCGGTAGGTTACTCAAACGCAAAGAGGAAGAAGCACTTAATTTCAAAGGTAATACACGCAATTACACCTAATTATTTCCATTTTCATCATTTTGAGCAAATATATGCTTCAGTCCCCAAAAATGCAGCTCCCCCCAAAAGAAGCACCCTGTATAGGAACAAAAATAAAAATTGCCTCAGTCATGAAGGACTTACCCTCCATGTCCCAAGGACGAACATGCACTACACGTTGTTCCTTTACAGCCTCTCATTATTCAGTTACTTTGCACCCAAATAATCAAGAAGATAGAACATATGGGGATTTACATCTGAATGAACCTTACTCAAGTGTTATTTGCTGGAAAGTGATAACTGTATTCGAAGTCTTTGAAACTATAGTTTCAGTAATGAAAATACTGCATATGCTTAAGCTTACAAAAATATGATTGCAATTGAATGAGAAAAGGAAGTACGTGCTTTAAACAAAAAGGTGTACGCCCAAGGATACTTTCAGCGCAATTTATCGCTTGACAAGATTTAAGAAGATTTATTAATTCAATAAAGAACGATATAGCCGCAATATTTGATTGTGAGGATCGTGCGCCACCTGCTAACAGACATATTATTTTTTACAAACATGGTCAAACAAACAATGAATTTTTTATCTGTTCTGCTACTTAGACCCCATTATATATCCCATATTTTTCTAACTGGCGAACAAGGCGGGTATATAAACACGCAACATAAGGCAGAATAGTACAAAAATAACAAGAGTTCGCAATAAAGTGTCAATCCAAGAGCATTACAATTATCACTTTGCAATTAGAGAAAACTTAAAAGAATTATCTATAGATATGGTCCACTTGTTTAACAATATGTAGTTGATGCATATGTTAAGTATAACTTGCATATTGAACTTCATTAGAAGACATAAAACCAGTTAAGATCTGCTCAATATGCCGGGTTCAAGAGTTGGTTAAAATTTCTATTTTAAGCAAATCTAGGAATTTCCTATAATTTTATCAAAATGTAATGACAGTTTTCTGTAAATGCGGATAACGACGCCTATTCCTTGCATGCTGATATAATCCAGGATGTGTTGTTGTAGTAAACAACTTGAACTATCAGAACTTACACAAAATCGATCTAACGTAATAGCACGTGTATATCTTGCACACTTTGCAGAATTTTCCAATACATAAAAGACAGGCATGTACAGGGAAATCTATTTGCATGTGTCTGATATTGAATTTAAAAAAAGATGCTAACCACACTGCTACATAATCAGAAAAAGCTCAGAATAGTGCAACAGATTGATGCAATTGTTCTAGCAGATAAACCCGGACCTGAAGATCAAGAGCTTCAGAATTTAGTCAAGTCTTTAATGGTTTATAGTCCAACATCATTATTTTTTGGTTTATGGGATAAGAAGTATCTTAATGATATGTTTTAAAAGTGTTTAACTAACGAAGAATTTCGACGAGATCTGCATAGTTATTATTATTATTACTACTACTACTACTACTACTACTATTATTATCATTACTACTATTATTATTATTGTTGTTGTTGTTGTTATTATTATTATTAATATTATTATTATTATTATTATTATTATTATTACACAGCTATAGTTACATGCTAAAAGATAATTGTTCATTATATTTCAATATTTTTGTAATTACCAAGTATCATTCACTGTGTGTAGTAATGTTAACTATAAACATTACACATTAAATGTATTTTTCTAGTTCTTTTTTGTGTCCTTCACACAGTTTCTATACAGTTCAGTCCTCTCCCGCACTCTTTCTATTTAATGTAGAGTCTATCAGTATCGTCCTCTGGGTGTAGTGCCTTATGTATGGTCATGAGTTTCCTGTTTTTTTTTTAGTCGAGCTGTCTCAGTTCTTCTTTTTTCCGCCATATAACCGGTCCAGAGTATTTAACTAGTGACACCGCCCATGTATTTATACCTTTTATTACGTTTATAATATTTAATTTAATTTCCAGGAGTTATCTTGTTCTCCTGAGGTATTCCTTTCAAATATTCTCTTTCATTTCTGTTGCTCTGATGGTGTCCGCTTCCAGAATTCCCAAGTATTTATAGTCACATTTTTCTCCTAGTGCCCTCATTTCTGTTTGGTTGGGTAGTTCCATGCCTTCTGTCGTTTCCAGTTTTCCCTTTTTTATAACTGGTAGTGCGCAGTTGGCTGAAGATCCTGGTAGTGTTAATCCGTGTCTCTAGCTCCTTTTCGGTTCATGCAAGAAATTTCAGATCGTCCATATACATCAGGTGGTTCATTTTTTCCTCTGTATTTGGCAACTTGTATCCGGCTTGGCACCTTCTCAGAATACTGTTCACGGGCATCATGGCTATGATGAACAGTAATGGTGATAATAAGTCTCCTTGGAAGATGACTCTTTGTATGTTAATTTATATTATGCGTTGTCCATCACCTGTCAGTTCCAGTCTCCATGTTTTCATTGCATTTTCTTTTACATTGGTGATCCCGCTTGGTATTTTATACATTTAAAGGCATTCTATTATTCATGCATTCTATTATCGTACGCTTTTTTGTAGTAGATGTATGCCATTGCCAATTTTTTCCTCCTCCTTTTTACCTCCTTTAGGATCTTTTGATCAACATATATCAGATCATTTTTCCCTTTTTGGCATCCGTTTCTGTTCCTCGAGGATAATTCCACGGTTTTTCAGTGAGTGGTAGATTTGTTCCCTCAGTTGTGCTGTCAGTATCTTCCACATGTTGAGTAGGCACGTGATTGACCTATAATAGCTGGGGAAGGTCCCTTTCTCCGTGTCTTTCTGTAGCAGTGTTGTTCTACCTTTTGTCATCCAGTCTGGAACGTTTGGTTCCTGTATAAAACTTCTCAGGTGTTGGGGTAGCATATTGTGTAAGGTTGTGAATCTTTTGAATCATTATGCATATATCCCGTCGGGCCCTGGTGCTCTCCAGTTTGCCATTTTTCCTATGGGTTCCTTTAGGATTTCCTTGCTGATTTCATTCACTGTTCTTTCTTCAATTATTATTATTATTATTATTATTATTATTATTATTATTATTATTATTATTATTATTATTATTACACAACTATTGTTACATGCTAAAAGATAATTGTTCATTATATTTCAATATTTTTGTAATTACCAAGTATCATTCACTGTGTGTAGTAATGTTAACTATACACATTAAACAACATTTGTAATTAAAAATCCCTCAATCTGCACCTGTTTTGATGGCATCGAAAAATGCATTTGCGTTTTTTAAAAAAACGTGTTTCTTGAGTTCACAAATGTTATGATTGGAATCATCACATGTGTAATTATTAGTTCATAATTATTGACATGGCGTCATATAAAGCGTGCACATGGACTCTTACTTGCAGCATGAATAGTAAAAGAAAATATTTTGTTAAACAAATGGAAATTGATGAAATCATTACTTCAGAATGAGCGCATCTCTGTCTAAAATATGAAACTGAGTGAGTGTAATACATGTGCACCTTTATAGAAAAAATACAAATCTTTCACATTCAATGATTATCATATATTAACGTTGAAAAATATTGGCAGGATATTATTGTAGTTTAAAAAATGTAATATGTTAGAAAGTCGATGTAATTGAAATAATGAATAAAGCGAGGAGTTTATAGATCGTCTTTGTTGTTGAAATAAATGGGGATCTGAAATATGACGTTTCTGATTTTTTTAAGATTAGAATTTATGATTCGTATTATTTGGATCCACCGGACTGCTGTTCTCAACGTGCCTTTTATTTTACAACGTCAATGTCGATGTAATCTCCGCGCGTCTTCAAGTGTATCTTGATGAACTCGTGAATGTTTCTATCGAACATTTGAATTTGGAAACATTTAGAGCGGAACCCTTTATTTACTTAACTGGAGAAGTGTGGTCTTGTACCAACAACCATGACCGAAATAAGGGTGACACACCGATTAAAAAAAAACTTGGCATATCTCTGAATACTCTTTATATAAAAATTAAAAAAAGGATCAACAATAACGAACTGGGTGCATTCAATTTGCGATTTATTCAATTTGACATAACGCCCTGTTATATAGCGACAGGGCCGTAATTCCTGCAACATTACAGAAAAGAATGATCAAGTAATTTCTTTTAGGACATACACGTATATCAATAATTAAAAACCTTATGCGCTCTTTCGTTTATCGACCAAACATGGATAAGGATAGAAAAGGAAACTCATTAAGATTTTGCAGAACCGCTAGATGGTTTCTACTATCTCATTGTTGTTGACAGCCTATCTTAATGGCCGGAAATATTAAAATGTAAGACGCCACACCCGAGGTAATTACCAACTTCCTGTATGAACTGTCCGCTAGGTTTGGAGTAGTAGGTTGCATTGTTACAAACAATGGAACGCAATTTACGTCTACTGAATTAAACCATTGTTGCGAGGATCATCTAATCGACATATAAGCATTCCGTCATGTCACTCAAGAAGTAATGGACAAGCAGAGAAATTTGTTGACACATTCAAGAGAGCTCTGAAAAAAAGCTAGTGGGTCGCCGCCGGATAAGTCGATCCAAGAGTTTTTACAAGTCTATTGAGTCACTTCGAATGTAAACATCGAAATGTCGAAGACACCTGCTGAGGTTATGTTCAGACCCAAGGTTAGATCGATTTTTCACAAATTGTTACCAAACCTCAAAAAACCGATAACAAAAAAACGGTAAAAAGTTGGCGAAAGAGTCTTTTACAAGATTCACAAAAATCATAAGACTTTCTTGGAGTTCGGCATTAAAGAGAAACAAATAGGCTACCTGGTCTACATGATTAAGGGACCATACTTTGTACCAAAACTCCACATTAACTAAATTCGGAAAAGGTACTCAAACAGTGAGTTGACCAGATCGCCCGCGGAGGACATTATGGGTATAGTGTTTGATATTGTTCAGGTTCACATACCAGAGACAGCTCCAAAAAACAGAATATCAAACAGAAAACAGAAATCAACAGAATTAGGGAGGGTGAACCCAAAACAAAAACTTTAATAATCCCAGACAAGATATTTTCAAAGGGGGATGCTATACAAGTCTTCTTTGAACAGAGGAATTTCCACTGATTCGCACTATAAATAGCGCTAGTAATTCAAACACCGGTGAGAGAGATTCGACTGCACTTAAACTGCTAGATGAGTGCCCAGCATATATACCCGCTTTCCTATCTTTGTACATTATTGCTAATACACTTGTTCCTTAACCGAACCTCGACTTGATTGTTCTTATTTTCACTGTTGTTCCACGATATATCACTATTGTTTATAATTAATGGTCCCCATATCGTATTAAATTGTATACTATGTATACTTAGTAATTGGTAGTCTCTCCGCATATTTGCTGCTTCTTTTAGTCGTCTTACTCTCCACCGTTCTTCTCTGTTTATTTTTTCAATCGTTAACTGTATAGTTGGATGGATTGTGATCACATGGTCTAGTCACATTTTCGCGAAGGGGCCAAAGTATGAATGGGGCACCTAAGTATCGTAACAACATTGTTGGACTTAGTGATGCTGATCCTAATGCTATTTACTCTAAGTATTCAACGTAGGCATATCCCAGTACAGTTTCCGATATAAAAGAGCATAGCACTAAATTAGTGTGTCTAGATGTATGATAACCAACACTAGTCAGGGGTTTACGGCATATGTATGTCAAAACAACTCTCAGTGTACAATACCTAAATTTTAACTACGAACATTCATATAATGTAAAGAAACGACTCGTCCGTTGCTTGCAACATAGAGCAAAATCAATCCGTAGTAACAGCAATAAATATAAAAAATAGGTGGGAAGTTTAAGAAAAACCCTTCAGCGAAACAACTATCCATCACATCAGCTCCAAGAAATCCGTAGAAATTTCTATCTAGTTGTTGTGTTGAGGTGTGTCAAATTCTTAACAAGGCAGTTTGTTTCGTCCAAAAATGGGTCGTAAAAGTGGTTTCAGTAATTCTGAAAAATGTTATATTTACTATTACAGAATAGCAAGCAATGCCACACCCCAGAAACTCATCGGGAGATTTATATCAATATATGAAGGGCTTGCTTGAAAACTTCAAAATATGTGTAATCCATATGACATAAGAAAAGTATTCAAGAGTGATTTAACTATCCGGAAACAGCATTTCAGAGTCAAATACCCTACAGAAAAAAATCATGTCTAAAACCTGTGTATATATGTATATATGTATTCCCATGTTAATGTGGATAATTATTCGAACGTGAGACGTGTCTTCCACTAAAAGTACAGTAAGATGTAAAAAGGTTTAAGGCTCCTAAAATAAAATTTAAAAACAATAACCCGGTAAATGACATTCATCGAAAATATTTTTTAGCAATATTTTAGTTTACTGATTAGACCCCCTACTGATTAGACTACAAATATGTAAATACATCGTAATACTCTCTATTGTTATTATCTTCACGATCATTTTTAAGTTATTCGATTTATAATGATCCAACCGTGAAAAGAACACATCAGACACATAGAATGGCCGACTCATTTTTGTATAGTGTGTGTCTAATAATAATGGAAAACATTGATTGATACGAGTAGGTATATTTTAGATGTCTGTATAATGTTAATGATGAAAATTTTATAGCACGTGTGACAAGTAATATATATATATATATATATATGTATATATATATATATATATGCATATATATATGTGTGTGTGTGTCTGTGTGTGTGTGTGTGCGTGCGTGTAAAATTCTTAACGAGATGAGATTTTTTTAAGAGTTTCAGAAACTTACCGCTAGTTCCGTATCAAAAGCTTTGGAAACGTTGGCAATGCTGAGCTTCGCGTACTGTAAAATTTTTCGTACTGTTCCATACAATGTAAATAACTTGCCGTCATAATTGCTGAATCCACAGTATTTGAGGTATGCCAGATTATAAACAAGGCCGTTTGTTTCATCCAAATAATTGGTCGTAAAAGTGGTTTGAGTAGTTCTGAAAGGAGTACTATTACAGAATAGATAGCAAAAGAAAAAACTCCCCTCGAAATATCGAAAATGATAGCAAGGTACCATCAAACTGTGAACAGCTTTGTAAAGGACCTTACAAATGTGTGTAAGAAAGCTACAGTTGATTCACCCTGTAATCTACTCCAACTTAAACGTGAAAATGTTAAAACCCTGTCCAGATAAGTCGAGAAGTCTTTGACCAAGCTAGATTGAAAGAATGTCTCAAATAGTACTCGATGTAGCATTCTGATTATTTCAATGAAAACGTTATTGGTATATTGTGTTTTTTCTCAACCTCGTTAATAACTTGGCACACTGAAATCAATACATATTTATGTTTGCTGCCATAGTTTCGCTAATACTGCTTTAAATACTTTTATTTTCTGACTGGAGTAGCTGAATAGTATTGTAAGTACGTTCTGATAGTCCAGATGACTGGAGAAAGGGATGGGTCCTAGATTGACGATATCGTCATCAGCGTTTCAGGCGCCCACAAGGTCGTGGTGGGCTAATGATTTGGGTTGGGATTATCGGAGCTACTTTAGTTAGCCCATGGAGAGTACCAGCAGGCGTTAAAATGACGCCAACTGCTTACATAGCTTCTATAATGGAGCACTTTGAACCATGGCCGAAGAAGCAAATATTGGCGTTCAGAAGACCCCTGGCTTTTATGCTGAATAATGCTCCCTCGCCTGTAGCAAAAGCAAAGAGTATTTGCAACAACCGGGGTTATCTGGGTTACGCAAGATCGAGTGGCCTGCAAATTCACCAGATTTGAACCAAATTGAGAACATTTGGAGTACCATGAAGCGACATCTCCATGCAAGTTAACGAAACCACAAAGTTGACTAATTCTGTGTGCCAACTTCTTTTACTAGTCCTTCCTAAAAAATATCGCATATCCCTTACTAATTATGTCAACGTAGAAATGGCTATATAGTTATTGCGTTCTAAGACTTTTTCCTAGTTCATTTAATGTTTGAAAATTATTTCAATGAACAAATTATTGGTATATTGTGTTTTTTTCTCAACCTCGTTAATAACTAGACACACTGAAATCAATACATATTCATGTCTTCTGCCATAGTTTCGCTAATACTGCTTTAAATACTTTTATTTTCTGACTGGAGTAGCTGAATAATATTGTAAGTACGTTCTCAAAGTATCATGGATTTTTAATCACACATTGGTTTAATATTTTAAAAAAAAGTAAACTCTTTAAGGATTTGATACGCGGCATATATATATATATATATATATATATATATATATATATATATATACAATAAATTATATATATATATATATATATATATATATATATATATATATATATATATATATATATATATATATATATATATATATTATAGCCATATTTCGGATTCCTAACTGGTAAATGTTACCGCTATGAATTTTTCTTCCCGATTCAGATCATGTATTGCTTCTAAAACTTTCTTCTGTTCACCTTACTGCCACTGCTCAAATTTATTTTAATTCATGCCTGGCCAAAGCAAATTATGCATAATCTAAATTTTTAGACGTTTACATCTTCATTTTCTTTTAAATCTATAAGCAGAATATGATATGGTTTCTTTCTTTCTCCTTGGAAAAGAAGAGGAAACTTTTTGCTGTCTGGCACTAAATGCGTAAATGAGCCCCCCTCTAATGACCTTCGACAGTAGAGTAGACTTTCTTAACGCCACTTTTGAATTTCACCGAATCCGTATCCATGACTCCAAGACGATAAATTAAGATAAGTATATTTTACCCGCGCATTTCTTTAAAAGTCAAATCTAAATTTAACACTATTTCCTCCTATGAATATATCATTCTCTACATTTTTGTCTTATTTCTTTTGTTATTTCTAAGACATATTTAACCATTCTTACTTCACTTATATTAAAACAATTTCCTGAAAAAATTTTTGCCATGCTAAATTTATGTGGTAGGGGGGGAAATCCGTACAGTATGTGCTAGCTTATTTAGATGACGGGAACACTTTATTTTTGTATGACACTTAATATAAGTAGCCATAGTAAGGCGCTAAAGAAAAACAACTAATAAAATAAAATAAAAATTTAAAAAATTGAAATAAGTTAAATAAACAAACACTCTAAAATGACCCCCTCGCACACTGCCATCTCCTTTCCAGACACCTATTCCAGGGGTATGTTTTCCTGATTATAAAGCCTATGCTTTTGATCCGTCACTTCATTGAAACACCAGGAAGACAGGCTCCTAGGTCTTAGTCAGCAATTCATCAATTTGTATAATTGTCTGTAAACTGATATTGTTAAATAATTAGATAACGCTGTCCATTGCAATAAAATTACACGCTTTTTTCCCGTCAAATAAGCCAATCGCACTACAAAAGGATTTCCTTTTATGATAGAAAGGAAGAACTAAAGTATTATACTTAATATAAACAATTCGTACATACTAAACTATGACTATCTTGCTACCTATATCTTATAACTTATACTTTATCCTCATCAGCTCACAATTTACTTTCAATATCCTCGTGCTGTTAATTCCTTAAATCTCATATCACTAAGCCATTTTCTGAATAGATACAATTTTTCCCCCGATCAGCTCAATATCCAGTGATCGTATACCTAATTCTAATTTAATTCCTTACATCATTTTGAATTTTACCTGAGATTTCATTCTACCCCTTAGCTTAGATGAGCACCCCCATAATACTCTATTCAACTACTTTTATAAAATTAGATAGAGCAGTTTCAATATCAGAGACTCCCCTAAAATGCTATCTGCCTAACCTAGTCTACAGACTCGAACAATAAACGACGACACTATTTACCTATAATTTCCCTCAAAACCGTAAAAATACCGATGCTAGTATGCTACGTATATCCCATAGATACGTTACCTCCAAGACGACTGCCTTTGTTTTGCATGACATACTTTTTCTATGTTTACATTTTATTTTTAACAACTCAGCACTAAACTCTATACCCTAACGTGTAATTATAGTGTATTGCTATTTAAATCGTTTCACTTGATCACTAACTAAGCAACTGCTCTATTTCCTAATTTGCTATTAATTAAATCTTATCCATTGCGTATAACTTAGAGGTGTCTAAGCTCTCTACCCTTAACCTTAGTAGACGGACTTTTCTTAATCGATACACATTCACACCTAAAGATTTGTCAAGCTTGTTTTAGATTATCCCATAGCTTAGCTTTAAGAAAATACTTACTAGCCATAGTCTTATACATATATTTAAAGTGATATATAATGGACAACGATCCTTAATATCTTTCTTTTGGATGGAAGATAGTATTGCAATAATAGTGCACAAACCGAACCGATACTCATTGTAATACAAACTTCCGTATTTTAAAAGAATGTCGAAGCATTCTTCCTTCGTTAGAAGTCTGAAGACAACATGCCCAATGTCTAAAATTCCATACATTCGTATATACTGAAAACATGCAACTTATCCATCCATTTATATTGAATTATACTAACAGAATCCGCCACAACGTATATCTTTCAGGGATACCTGTACTTAACTGTACTCCAAATTAAATGTTTATTATATCTATATTGAACATACATCTTATCTTTCAGTTGTATTAACTACTCAGTTTAGGCACCAAATTTTAATTCCTTATATTAAGTAAATCATAATTTAACATATTATTCTATTCCTAAACTAACAAAACTATATTTACCCATAGATTAACCTCTCTATCTCTCTCAAACCAATCCTGTTGTAAATGTAGTTGTATTCATTGCATGCATATTTACTTATCCCCTCTACCAGTAACAATGAAAATAAGACGCATAGTATTGTCATGTTTAATCACTTGGAGGAGTGCAATATTTCAGTAGAAATTAACCTGAATAACAGATTAATATTAACAACCTATGTGGGGTTGCAGAAATATCTGGATTAGGACCAAGCCGCGTGAATCCTCTCGACGATGATGGGCCCGTACATCTTCCCAGATAATCCTTCTAAAAGAAGAACAACTATGAAGCTAAAATTTACATTTAAGTCATTGCCAGGGCCGCTGTAATGAAGGTGGAATCTCTCTACCGTGCTAGTAAACTATTTACGGCTTTCTTGAATCTATATAAGACATCCATTCGCGCATGCATGTAGTACTGGTGTCACATTTGGGTTGGTGCATTTGCTGCTTGTCTCTCACTCCTTGACAGGGTTCAAAAGAGCGTCGCCAAACTGATAGGTCCTTTACTGTCATCTAAGCTTCAGCCTCTCTTCTACCGAAAAAATGTTGCATCTCTCTGCTGTTCTGCAAGTAATTTAATGGATAATGCTCTAATGAACTGCAACACTTGTCCTTCTCGACGTGACTACCCCCGAAAAATCCGACAAGCAACTAAGTTCCAGTCTTTCAGAGTTAAGATCCCGAAGTGTAACAAAGCCTTTTACTCCAAAAGTTTCTTCCCCACAACTGCAAGACTTCGGAACTCCCTTCTGGAATTCTGCTTTCCCAACTGTACTGATATGCAGGGGTTCTGTGTAATGTGAACAAATATCTTGCTACTCATCTCCCATCATAATATCCCTGCAAATTATGTCCCTAATAGAAGCCACCTACTTCAGTGGCACTGTGCCTTGTGGGAGAGGGGGGAGGGCATATATATATATATATAATATAAATGTTTATATGAATATGAATATAAATATATATATATATATATAATATATATATATATATATATATATATATAAAGCTGAACATCCGTGTGTGAGTGTGTGTGTATGTGTGTGTGTTTTTTACACAGTGCTCACCACTTCCCGGAAGCCACTCAGGGATAAGGGTTATTGCAAGTACATTACGTTAGTGTCGAGATTTGATGAAGTGTTTACTTAAGGGGGCGGTTCATTAGGAATTTGTTAATGTCGGACTTGAACACATTCATGTGTGCGTCTGGTCACGAATAAGCTCCTATATGGTTAACTATTTTAAAACACGGATTACATATAATGATAGAAAATGTATCGAGGATCAGGAGTGGGTATGTTTGATCTGGCAGAACGGTGGTTCATAACAATTGTGGGGTCTGCGTTCGCGCCTGGCCTTCAAAGTATGGAAATAAAAATAAACATAAAAAACGTTAAAAAGGGTGTTGATATAGATGTTCATAAGAATACTTTGATAAGTGTGTTCCAACTTTAATAGGGATGGTATAATAAAATTGAAGGGTCTGCGTTCACGCATGTACTCCATGGAAATATGACACAAACTTTAACAAAGACTTTTCAGATCTATTTGCGTAAGTATACTTTGATAATTATGTTTCAGTTTGAAGAAGTATGATATAATAAAATTATTGGGTGTTCGTTCGCTCCTGACCTCCATAGAATGTAAATATGCCACAAAGTTTAACAAGTTATTTTAAAAGGGGGGAGGTTGCACAATAACACCTTAACTTTAATTTGAATTCGCGTAAGCTTTTATTTATTTTTTAGAGTTCAATCATATTGTGTCGAATAAATTCACCTTATAAATTCAAGTTCTTATTAAAGTGAAAGCAAAAAATAAAAGTCGGAATTTAGACAATTCTCGACAAAAAAATTGCATAACTTTGTGTTTTCCTTCTCCACTTGCACGTGGAACTCTTTCGAAAATAGATAAATACATAAATAATAAAAAATAAGAACGTTACTTGTTATCGAGTCAAAAGAAGGAAAAATCCTGCTTACGTGATTAAGTGTCATTTTAAAAAAAACATTTACATAACCTTTTTATTTTTATTAAAATATCTGTTTAAGTATTTTTTGTCAGGGTACTAGAAGGAATTCAGTTGATTACAGCCCTTTCTACGTGTTATTTACATTACAATAGTACAACCCTAAATCCGACGGCGCAATACTACACTGTTCCATACTGTAAAACTGCGACGAAGCTGTTCTGCTTGAAAAGGGCGCAATTTTCTTCTTATCCATATGCATACCGATTATTTGCTTTAAAAAACTAAAGTAATTACGGGATTAGTTTTTTAATATCCCATTTTGCTGTTTCGGGTTATTTTACGTCACTAAAGTTTCATTATTTTTCAAAACTGTATTTGTTTCTTTGTTTTTCGATATTTCGTCGATATTATTTAGCAAGAGTATTTAGCAGAAAAACGAACAAACGACTACCCGAAAAAATATACAAGAAATAAATGTTATCATAGTCAATAAAAGTTTAATTCATGTTTTATTTTGTTTTTAAATAGTTTTTAATGATGTTTACTTGAAATAATTTCAGCGAACTTAAATTAAAACGAAATTTGAGACGATAGCTACTAAACTGCTTTTTTATAGAAACTACACATTCCCTAATCGAATATTCCTCAAGCACAAAATAACGGAAAACATTAAACTATGTTTATAAATATTCCTTACGTGAACGTAAAATTGCACAGAATGATCAAACTGAAAACGGGGCTCTCCATTTCTAAGTCGCTGTCATTTTGATTTTTTTAAAACCTGTTCGTTATTAAAAAAAAACATTTTTCATACAAACTACTTAAAAATACAAACCAATGGACTTTTTCTACCATATAAATAACTTTTATTGACTATGGAAACATTTATTTCTGTATATTTATATTATTGTATATGTAACATTTTCTCTTTGTAACGAAACATCATTTTGTTGTTCACTCTTGGCTAGGAATGGAAAAAAAAGTTGATATAAAAATATATTTTCGCGAAAATTATCTTTACTTTCATAATATTTTGCTTAGGGTAAAATTTTTAAGTATCAAAACCTATCTCCTTACAACACTCTTCTTTTCATAACCTATCATACTTTCATCAATCACAGCTCATTTTCTGTACGCCGTTTTTGAAACCAGTCAACGACGGGTACTATTGCTAGTATATATATATATATATATATGTATGTATATATATATATATATATATATATATATATATATATAGAGAGAGAGAGAGAGAGAGAGAGAGGTATATATGCTCTTCAAAATAAAATTATCTATAATCCAATTGGTATGGCAACCTATGATTATCATGGTTTACAAAGATTTGTTCCCCAAATGTGTTTTTTTTTTGTTTTTTTGCTCAATAGCGTAGATATGAACACCGGATTACGGCGTCCCCTTATGTCTTTAACCCTCCTCTCTGCCTCTCTCTGTCTCTCTATCTGTCTCTCTGTCTTTCTCTGTCCATCCGTCTGTCTGTGTGTGTGTCTCTCTCTCTGAGTATATATATAAACATATATGAATATATATATATATATATATATATATATATATATATATGTGTGTATATACTCTTCGAAATAAAATTATCTAACAACCAACTAGTATGCAAACCTATGATTATAAGTTTTACAAAATATTATTGGCAGTAATATTCTATAAATACTATCCTATCTAAATAAAAATTGCTCGATATACAAGATAGCGTCAATGAATCAAATGTTAGTCATTCAATAAATTTAAACATTTATGACGTGAAATGTTTAAATTTCAACTCGAAAGAGTGTTATTATTCTATGTAAGACAAATAATACATTCGAAATTTTATAAGATTTCGGTGTCTCTCATCTCTGGAGAGGAGACAATATTAGCAAATAGTTATAATGGTTACCATCAGTAAGACATGGAAACTCACAATAAAAATGTGTTTAAGTATTTAAATGTCATACAGTAAGGGAAGTTAAAGTAAATATGCTATAAGCCTCGTTTAAGTTCCCTTGTTCAATTTTTCTTTCATGTATAAAATTTGTTTGCTCATTTTTTTTTTTTTTGCCCACGAGTCTAGATTTTAACACCGGAATACGGTGTTCCCCAGATACATTGGGATACGATGTTAAATACTATGTTTTTTTCGGTCCCTGGTTTCACTATTTGCCCCGCCTTATGTTGTTATTTATAATGTTGTTATATTATATATGTATGTGTATTATATATTCTCTTGCATTTTATAAGTAATTCTTCGTATGTACTGTATGCAATTTTTCTTAGGCCCCGTCATACAGCGAATTAATCTACCGCGGAACAGGCTAATGCCGTATCACGAGGTTCTATATTCTCTCTCTCTCTCTCTCTCTCTCTCTCTCTCTTTATATATATATATATATATATATATACACACATATATATATATATATACACAGAAACACACACACACACACACACACACACATATATATATATATATATATATATATATATATATATATATATATATATATATATATATATGATTAGTTTTTTTTGGAAAAAAAATCCAGCAGAGTGTTCAATTAAAAGGAAAATCCAAATGTTGCAAGAGCGTATTTATATTTTGTGTACAGAAAGTTCTAGTTGAGACAGATCATTGGTATCCTCGGTTTCAAGCCCGATATTAAGGCCCGTTTAAGGCATCCTTATCAAGCTCTCTTCAGCCAATATTCGTCTTGTATCAATTTCCAGTAAACAATTCTGTAAACTAAATTATGTACACAAATCTATAATGTTGAAACAGTAGGAAAGCAGTGTACAGTATAAATAAAAACATCGTACAGTCAAATCGAAAAATAAATCATCTTTCTTCTTTTAATGAAGTTTGGTAGCCATTCTTTCTAATTTAATATATGATATAAATAAACGAACAATGCACACACTGAAGTATCTGTTTGATATTTATTGTGGATTGACATTCTTAAAAACTACCTTATTACAACTGCATTAATTATATTTAGGTCGTTAATCTATGACTTTAAATATAGAGCGACATAATTATACACGGGCGGGGGACTACAAGGAACAATAGGCAAGTAAAACACTATACTAATTTAAAATATGCTAGTTAAAAATACGCATCTCTTGGACATATTTTATTATACATTAAACGTTATTTGTAATATTGGCAATCATAATACAAGATTCGTTATTATGCTAACACTGCTCATTCAAAACAAAAAATGTATATTGACATGCAACGAACACATGATAACCAACAAAATAGAATACTTAGAGAATTTAAAGTTGCTTTAAATTGAGTAGTCCAGTGATTATCGAATTTATACACAGAAATATAAATATGCCTTATGCAGAACCCATGTAAATTGTACATAAGTACATATGTATTTTACTATCGGTATATTTATTTCTATATTTCTCTCTCTACGTCAGTAGTAACAACCCACAAAATAGATCTTTGTAGACCTATCAAACAAGAGAGATTTACTGATATCAGTATAAATTATTTTGAAAAATAACTATGCAACTATTTATGTAATCATCTATCCTGCGTTTATATACACATTATATTTATGTAAAAAAACATATTTATATATCATTATTGTTATTATCATTAGTAGTAGTATATTTTATCTCTACTATTCCACCACGCCAATCGTCCTTCCTAATTATCTTTGTCTTTTATCTATATTTATAAACTTGCTACCCTATCTTTATACATCTGCCCTATAACTCAACATCATCCCTGTACATCTAATAACAACGCAATCCTAGTATTATTACTACATATTATCTAATATATATTGTATTCTGGAATAATTGTAATAGCCTGCACTCATACCACACCATATCTTACTCATTAACTCACCTCTGAGCATTCCCTCCCTTAACTTAATCAAAGTCCTGTTGCATGCTGCACCGTGTAATCCGCTCCACAACCTTCACTTTATTCTCATAACACCACCATATACCATAATCTCCTCATAAGTAATGTGGAATAACCATCACTTTTGTTATATCCTGCTTAGAATACACTTGTCCACTTTAAGTCATCATCATAATATTTCTCCTGAAATTATACACCGTCTCAAAGTGCTGTTGTCGTCTCGGTTGCATCTGCCAATAAACTTACCTCTGCATTGATAATATGCATCTTACATACCGATTAAATATTAAATAGAACTACTACCCATCCACATTATACCGCGTCCTGATATTTAACACATATAATACCTGCATTTAAGACTAGGATAGGGGCCCTATACCCCTTTTTACATGACATTATATAATAGCCTCCTTCTTTATCGTAGAATTCGATATAACTCCCCCCATATATCATCTATAGCTTAATTGATTTATTTCGTTCCTGATGAGTACCACGCTAGACGTCGCATCCCCATTAGGTTAACTAGCATCTTCTCTGCCCTTCTTCGAAATGCCTTGGCATAAACAGCCCCCTATATCCCACAACAACTGGTGATAATAACGTCATCCTTCACTGATGATTCGCGAAAGGATGACATACTGGTGTCTTTAAGTATTAATATTATTATTGCAATAATTATATGCGTGTGTTTTCTTGTGTACGTGCCGTCCTATGCGTTGTGATTTAATCTAACGCATATTTGATGAATTTATATAGATTTACATAGATAGGCGTGAACAATCAAGTAATCCTTCAGAAAATTTTACATCGAATATCAAAATTGTGGTTCAAATAAGGCAGAAGTTATTTATGGACTTACAAACACACATGTTGCCCTTGTTCCTTGTCGACGTGACCCAGATTTACTTGAGAAGCAGTAATATCCTATTATTTTACTTTTGGGACCTCCATATGCCAGAAAGTTTCTACTCCATTATTTATTTTCTAGAACTGCTAATCTCTGAAATTCACTGTCTGTATTTGCTCGCCCGACTGCAGTAATACGTAGAAGTTTAAATGTAATGTTGTTAAAAGACTGTCTGCTCAACTCACCATGTACTCTGTTAGATAGCATCGACAATAGTTCAGTGTTGCAGTCCCAGTTGCAATATACCATGTTTTTGTTGAAAAAGAGTAAAATATATATGGATGACTCCATATTCACTATAAAGGTAATAAACTTGAAAAAGGCTATAGGCGATATTTCAGCAAGTTAATATATTTTATTGCTTTTTGACAAATAGACATGCGACTCCTCTTCTCAAGTTGTCGAAGCTTTTAATAGCAATGAAAATTGTCTGTCAGTCTGTTGGTTTTGTGTGATTAATTACTTTTTCAAAGTAATTTATTCGCGACCGACGTTTTTTTTTAACCTGCCCCCCCAAAAAAAAAATACCGGTAAAAATCGGTGAACGTATCGTAGCTTTTGATTAATTAATCAGAGTCGATCGGAAATAAAAATGGTTCACCATTTTCATCATTTATCACTTATTTTCTGTGTGCAATCACTTCATCACGCCGCCGCTTATTATTATGTATTATCTACTAGCGATTGCAAATCTGGTCAAACTAGAGAAAAATTACGATGAAAAGATTTGAGTCGAATACAAAGGAAATACAGAAAATATAATAGTGTAGGTATTTATTCTGAACTGTCACAAAATGCCTAATATCTTTTTCAAAATGCACACAGTAAGGATCTGTTCTAAATCTACTGCAGATTCTACAATTTGAGAAAAAGAATTACCCACTTCGACAGAAATATTCTAAAGATTGACTGTTAAATTCAGATTAGACACGATAAAACGGAAGAATGTTTGCAAAGGTTGGGCAGATTATAATCCAGATGGGCAGCTTATTCAATTTTTATTAAATACAATAATTAATCCTCATTTAAAACATCAAGCAACGTTTATAATTATAAATTACTAGCAAAACGACATTGCCCGGTGAAAGCATGGAACCCACCTCGGAGAACAAAGTAAACTACGATTGTTGTTTGTGGCTACTGCTGCTGTCTCGAGAAAAAACTCAACACTGGCGGCCATGGCAAAAATGGTATAATCTGGCTTTCACAGTTGAGCATTGTTTTCCACTGTCTGTGATTTTCAAACTGTTTTTACTGTCGATTTTCGGTGGTGAAGGGCGATAAGCTGCAGGTACTGGCGGATTCTAAAAAAGCAGTTAAGTATCACGCACTTATTTTTTCATACCTAAATCAGTATCAATTTAAACAAAATAAGAAAAAAGGCGTATTAGAATAATAATATGAAGAAAAAAAACGAAGTTCTCAAAGTTAGTGATTCTTAGGAGTGATCGGAATCAGTGGAGATGTCAGTCTTCTACTGATGACATTATTTTACGTGTCAGCAATTATTTTTCTTCTCTGCATATGCAAACATTGTATTTTTTTAAAGTAGCTCTGGCACAACTTCTGACTGGTACAGTTTGAAGGCATTCTTAGTCAACATTAAGGGCCAGAATGAAAAAAGTAATCCTGGCTGTTTCCATTTGTTGTACAATTCTTCTACTTCTTTTTGGGTGTCGGTGGAATCAAATCTACCACAAATATTATTACATTAAATGCCAGTTTTATAACATATTTGTAACTTCGAAGGCGAAAGTAGGAATAATCACAAAATACCCTTGATTTGCATGTAGAGAATGGGGTTTCAAAATAATACTGTAATAATTTCAGCCGGGTAACATACTTATATAAGAAAAAAACAAACAAAAAAGAGAACGTTTTTGAAGTCACGATCATCTGACAGGAAAAAGAAAAGTAAATGGGTGTTTAACAGAAAGTGGTTATAGAAAAACACGATCAGTGTCTCTGTGGCCTTTAAAATCAACATTAAACCCTATTCGCCTAATATATCTGTGTATTAACCTATTTGTAAGCGTTTATTTAGTTCTAAAAAGAACGTGTCCGCATGATAAGTCACAGTTTTGAAGCCTAAGCAATCTAACAAACTGGTGTATTAGTGTTACTATTCGGGTGCAATGTAGTATTTTATTATTAATACTGAACTTGTCTAAAACTTTGTTCCAATGATACATATGATAGTGGCTATAAATAAGATGACTGAATTTGCATGTAACATCTGTTGCGACAAACCTACAATACTTTGACCCAGACGGAATTGCCCGTAGTCATTTTAGTATATAATGGATATATAAAGTATTTGCTACGCGATATATATATATATATATATATATATATATATATATATATATATATATATATATATATATATATATATATACCTCTGTGTGTTTGTTAGAAGAGGACAATGAAAAATTGTACATTATATTCCAAGTTATTGTTCGACGAAATAATCAAAGAATATAGCTTTTATCCTAAACTTTCATCCTTCAATAAAATATTTTTACACACATTTTTAATCTTTCATTTAGAACTTATTGTAAACATAATAAATCCAACTTTTTACTGATGTACACATTTATCTTATGATCATTTTGTTTAGAAAAGGCCTAACCACTCCATATCTGACTATATGGATTTTAATATTTTATTTTAATTTATTCTCTTATTTGTCTACACACATGGACACTTAGCACCAAAACTTTTTTTTTTCATTTAGGCGAGTTTTTATATAATGCAGTATTAATTCATGCTAATACCCTCTATTTTTTATTTGCTCATGTACTGATTAGTAAATATCTTTCTTCTGAAGAGAAGAATGAATTTTTAGAAACTCTGCGGATAAAGTAAGCCATAAGATGTCTTATTTGTGTATCATGTTTAACAATATATTTATGTAAAATATAATTTCAATTCTTTAATTGGGTTATTGTATGAGGGGGTTCTATCTCTTATTTGGTTGTATTCATATTTGCTGTAAATTTTCAAGCTTGTAATTTTTTCCTCTTAATGTTCCGATCATATATATATATATATATATATATATATATATATATATATATATATATATATATATATATATATAAACGACCCCCACATTTTGTGCGTATAGAAAATATTGCACTCTCGTTGATATGGTGAAAGTTTTTCAGTAGAGATTCGCAAATACTACTCTATAATTATTTTCAGTTATAAGTATAGTAATACTTTATACGCCCGTTTTATTGAACTGCATTTTTAATCAAGCGATCTGCTAATCATTCCTAGTCTTTCTCTAAATAAATGATAAATAAATTGCGATTAATAACATCTATTTTTACATAGCTTGTACTATACCCGATAAAAAACAAAACAGAGTATAACACAGAGTATGAACTTAGTTACAAAATAATTACAATTCATCTTTTCCATGCGTTCAAAATAGAAACATCATATTGCCATCCTATGAGAAGATGTTTATCTCAATGTAACTAAACATTGTGTATTCGAGATATGTTGTTGCTCAAATCAGCGTGAGATGTTTATGTAATATTGGAATTTTATTTCGGTTATACCACAGCGCTAACCCTTATAAAAACAACAAAAGGGAAGATAAATGTAATGAACATGTTGCTTTTATATTCGACAAACAATAGTTTAGTGTTTGTTCTTAGTGCATTTTAGTAAAAATAGGTACGTGGTAGGAAAAAAAAACCCATCGAACAGAATGAACAAATATTAACATACTAATTTTAGCAATGGTCATTTTAATATTGATTACATATTATTATGCTTCATTCTCATTCGTTGCTTCTGATTTGACGATATGTATTCTATTTCCTATAAGGTCAAATAATATTGCACTAGATATAATCAAGCTTGTCAGTCACAAAAAAGGATATAACATATAAGTTATCCTGTATCCCTGAACGTTTAATCTATGTATTTTATGAATTTAAATGTGTTTGGTATAAGTATCACATTGAAATATAAGTATTAAGATTCATTTGATCATCCCTTCTTTATTCTGTTAACTTATGGTAGTTCGAAACAATTTCAAACATACTAAAAACGACAATTCAAATGATTCTGTTCCTCAAGTAAAAATGTAACTGGAATAGTATGTGACGCAGTTTACGATCTAAAAGCATTATATTTTATATATATATATATATTTTTAGATGTGGGCGGGTATATAGAGAATCTCGAAAACGTCTGGAGCAGTTTACGATCTAAAAAAATGTTATTTCACATATATTTTTAGGGGGCGAAGTTACATACAGTCTTTCACGGAAATCCATGAAACAATTTATGGTCTGAAAATCACTTCTTGTCATATATATTTAAAGGATGGAAGTGCCTATTAAGCAAGTCCCAGAAAAGGCTGAATCAGTTTCCGCTCTTGATAGCACTATATTTATACATATTTTCGGAATATGCCTGCCAATATGATCAGTGTCAGAAATAGCCGAAACAGTTTACGAGTTGAAAATACATTATTTTATATATATATATATTATATGTAGATAGTCCCGAAATTGTTAAAAACAGTTTATGATATAAATATCACTTTATTTCATTCATATTTTTTAGAAGAGTATGAGTATATGGAGTCAGTTCTTGAAATTATCGACAACAAAATCAAGGCAGAATAACATCGTGTAGCATGTTTTTAATGTAACATGTTTAGTTTCAGACTTTTGTTGGACACCCAGAATTAAAACTTCGCTTCATCTAATATATTCATAAACTAGATTCGAGCCTCAGCCATAAATGACATTTTAAATTAAATACTATCTTCCTCAAATTGTTCATGTATTGTTTTCAGGTGCATTCTATATTCATACTATATTTAAATAACTCAAATTGAAGTATAAGTATAGAAATGAATTAAAAAAAAACAGCGTAATGTAGGGTAGAACCTTCGATCTCAATTTTGTTTTTTAATTTATAAGCACTTTCAGTTAATATACCTTACAAGAAATATGTTTAAGGAATGCAAATCAGCATGTGTTATTATCGACAACAACAAACAAATCTCTTGATTTAGTCCGTTTCGTTAGTTTTGTTTCATTTTTATTTTTATTATTAATCATTGTTAAGACGCAAAAACTTGTGATGCGGCACAATGATACATTCCAATCACAATTGGGCAATATGGGGATAAATTGAAAAAAAATACATTTTGTATTCTGGAACGCACAATTGCAAAGCGCCTTCCTTTAGGCAAATTAATTACAATTCAACTGCGATATTTCGATAGTTATCGCGGGAATAAAAATATACGGCAAGAACTAATGTTATCTCAGAAGCTTTTGATGAATAACAAATGAATAATAAAAAAACCGAAAAAATTGAAACAGAAATATATTGTTTCAGTTTAAAAGTAGGTTGAGGCTTTAAAATAAAACATTTGAAAACTCGTATGATGCCTTTATATATAGGAAGACTATTCTGTGGTATGTACTAGAGGAAAATATTCTGGGATTTGACCAAGTTATGTTTACTGTAAATTAAAACATTAATGGACGGTTAAGTAAATAATAAAAAAACAATCAACATTTTTCGTGGACATTTTCTAATCTTTTTCATCAACAACTTTGCGAATGTCCACTTATTTGAAAGAGCCTGATAGTTGCCATTATGTCTACAGGAAACTATGTGGGGAGTTTGGAAGAATTATATATGTTCGTCTTAAATTTAAACTCCAGCATGTGAGTACTAACTAAAAAGGATTGGGCAGGGAAAACATGTAAAATTTTAGCAGTACAAAGAAATTAAATTATAGAACGCAGTTGTATTCGAAACTTGCGAAAAAATGCATAAAATCGGTAGAATTTAGGTTCTAGACTTTTCTTTGTAATAGAAAGTAGGCACGTCCTATGGCATCATCAGAACACATTTAAGTAAAAAAAATTAAAACAAAAATAGGCACGACATCTTTACGCTATGCTACAGAGGACGGAGCTATATAAATGATTCACAATCTATTAAATAAGATACTTTATTTTGGGGTCTACCTCAAACATCTAGTATAATATGATATGCGTAAATGTGTCAATATTACTTTATAAGTACGGGAATAATAAGTTTTTAAACAGAAAGGATACGTTAACGTCTATGTAACTTTGTTGAAATGAACGTAATTTATTTCCAGTAACCTTGGCAATGCCCTCAATATATCTGTTCATATTTCTGTTGCCTGTTAATTTTAAGCGGTAAAGTTTAAATCATGAGTTGTCAAGTATTAGTTTCTTGTTACAATCGTTGATTTAGAGGATTTCATTATAATGAATTATATAAATCTAGGACATAATTTTACATAAGATATATGTAAGAAACCAAAAGATCTCCGGCACAATCATAATACTATATTTGCTTTGAATTCGCGTACAGCGGAGATATAGTTTTGTCTATAAATGTTTGATAACATTAAATGTTTGTCTAAGAATGAAGCCAGATATAATTTAAATGAGAACCTCTGCCATTCAAGCTTTATGTCAGGTGTTTTGATATAGCAAGGTCGGCTGTGTTAGCCTCGTCTACCTAAACAAGAACATAGTATAGGCGTTCGGAAAGGCATTTTGGTATTACGTAATAGCTTGCTTAAAGATATATTGTTTGTTAGGAATGCAGCATGGCGTTTACGAGTTTGAAGACGAGCGCATAGTTAATTATACAGAGTGTCCAAAAGAAAACGGACTCGACTCTGATTAGGCTCGGTTTCTTACTTCTTTGTCCGAATGAAATGAAACTTTGGCCATAACTAGTTTATTATATTCAAAACATCACATCAAAACACATGGGCCTTTGGCCTTTTTCTTCGTTCTACAGCGTATGTTCTAGATGGCCTCCATTTAGCTCCGTGCATTTCTTGAGGCGCAGCACGAAGTTGTCCATGACGTTCGTACAGACCGAATTAGTAATGGTTCTCATCTCCTCCCTGGAAGCTTCCTTGCGATCCGTGATGGTTCTGGGTTTCCCTGCGTAGACTCTGTACTTAAGATAGCCCCAGAGACAAAAAAATCTGGGGGCTTAGTTCCGAGCTATGGGTGCCCACTCAAAATCAATCTTGAGACAGATTACTCGGCCTCCGACGTTCTCTTTCACCCAATTCCGGGACAGATTTCACGTGTGAGAACTTACTTCGTCCTGTTCGAATCAGAACTTGCTCATGAGCGACAGGTGGATGGTCTTGATCTCACTCTTGAAGGTTTTGAGGACGTCCACATACCGCTGCTTGGTGACTGTAACTGCTGCGCCAGATTCTTCGATGATGATCCGATGATGCCTCTGTCCGAGATTGCAGCACAGACCGTGGACTTAGGAGAATGTAGGAGCTTGGTAGCTACTTCATTGGGTCTGGAGGGCCCCCAGAAGTATGGTCTTGGAGTTCGCCTTTCTATCAAGAGGGAAGTGGCTTCATCTGAGGTCTAAAAGAGGTTAAGGAAACTTGGTGTCTCTTCGACCCTCTCGAGCATCTTGACTGCCATAGACCGCCTCTGCTTCTTGTCTGAGGCTGTAAGGATCTACAGCGTCTGTATTCTGTATTGGGAATTCCTGATATAGTTTACCAGCACTCTCCTGCAAGTCTCACGGAACATACCGAGGGACTGACTTTCGGACTCTGGAGAGACTCTCTCACTCTTTCGACCAGCTTGGCTGTTCGCTTCTTGGCACGCCCCGGGTAGCTTGGAGGGTTCTCTCATGCAGCGTCGACATTCTCCACGGTCCCATACTTCTCGAAGTGGTCAACCCAGTTCTGAATTCTACTTTTGGATGGATACTTTTCACATTAGAACTTACGCATGAAACTGTCGTGGGTTTTCTTAAATGAGCCTGTCTTGTAGTAATATATAACACCGTGTATTCATTGTCCAAGCTCCCACAGTGTGTCTCTGTGTACTCACAATCGTTAATTCTGCCATATCCTGTAAAATAAAGGCAATCGGTGAATAAATAATTGAGATATCACACAAAGTGTACAAGGAGCAAGTTTTTTTGGGTCACCTTGTATATATATATATATATATATATATATATATATATATATATATACATATATATATATATATATATATATATATATATATATGTATGTATATATATCCTTCGACTGGTGTAAATCGTGACACCCTGCACTGAAGATACCCGACAGGATGAAACATTAGTGTATGAATGTATTTAATTATTATATAAAAAATAATTATGGCAGCCCCTTTAAGGAATTCGTTTCTTATCATTGAGCAGCTTCAGTTGAATTAAAGTCGGACAATTTAGCTCTTATGCATAAATAATCGTATAACGATTAGACCATTGTCTGACTGAGGTAAATGAACATTTAAACATAAAATGTTTAAATTCAAAGTTTTTTCACGCGGTGAATGGTAGCCGAATTTATACACTTTTCGCTTATTGAGCCAGAGATGTCCCGTGTTGCGGGGTTCGAATCGTTCGACTTGTGTTAATCGTGATAACCTGCACTGAAGAATGCCGAAAGTATGAAACACTTGTGTCTATAGGTAGTTAATTATTATAGTAAAAAATAATTGTATATATATTTATATATATATATATATATATGTGTGTGTGTGTTTTTTGTGCGTGTGTATATGTGTATACATAGTCTCGACATATTTGAGGATGTGTTAGATTATGTATAATGTGTCAGTATTGTTAGAGTATGCAAATGTATATTCTGTAAAACGTGTCTTCTGGTATAAAAGGTTATGATAGGGCCGAACCTCACGTAAGCATTTCGCCTATGCATTTGTCATTATAGTTGTTGCCTGGTGGAGGAATCTTTAATTTTATACAATTTACCGCACTATAAAAAATATCTAGAAATGGGGATTCTAGGACGTTTACAACGATACATTTTTTTTTGTTCATTTCAGTACGCGTTAATTTGGATTTTGAACTCTATCTCTCGTATTACTATTACTTTTAGGTCTCATAAATTAGTGCTTCTTTTTTAATTATTTTTAATATATATATATATATACATATATATATATATATACTTCATTTACTCACATAAAATTAATATATGAAAGTATAGATTTATGCGTAAACTTTAAGTATTTACTTCAAAATTGCTCAATACGTAGGTAGAGCTAGTTAGTAATTATTAATTTATAAAATATATATGGCAATTTAGATACACTGAATATTCCGCGCATAAGCCTGACGAATCCTAGAGTGGATTAAACGCCGAATATTCAGTGTAGCTTCATCGCCATACATATTTTATAAATTACTATATATATATATATATATATATATATATATATATATATATATATATAAATATATGTATATATAATTATATATATATATATATATATATACAATTAACGAAAAAACGCATCGAAGCACAGAAATTAAGAACCCGTGACTTCTGGAAAAACTACAACAGTGTAATAAATAATGTGCAATCAAAAATTCCCCTACTATCAAACAATCATGACGTTGTTTGCTCTGCAACTAAGAAGGCTAACATGCTTGCCAGACGGTTTGCCTCAGACTCCACACTGGACCCTGCTCAGCGCCCCCTCTCTTACTTTCCTTTGCGGACGGATGCCTAACTAAACAATCTGAAAATAACCCCTTCTCAGGTGCATGCTATCATAAAAAATCTTCACACTGCAAAAGTAAGTGGACCTGATCTCATCCCGGCTGCGCTATCAAAATAAGTGCGCCCAGAAGTAGCTCCAGTTCTCTCCAAACTTAACAACAAATGCCGTTATGAATCCTGCTTTCCTGCCTGCTGGAAGACTGCTTCTGTAGTACCAGTTTTCAAGAATTCTGTCGAAAGAACTGACCCAGTAAATTATTGCCCCATTAGCCTCCTTCCACTTCTCGCCAAACTATTTGAGACCATAATTAACCAAGTTCTAGTCCATCCTCTTACATATGCTAAACTTCTGACTAACCAGCAATATGGATTTAGGCAAGCCCGTTCCACAGCAGACATCCTAACTGTAAACTCAGAACTTGTATACCATTCACTGGACACAACTGGGGGGTAGACCGGTAGCTCCAGATATATCTAAGGCTTTGTATAGGGTATGACATGAGGGTTTTCTCAAGAAAATCAGATCATACGGTATCACTGGAAGAATAAATAACATAATCAAATCCTTCTTAGATAAGAGAAAAATCCAGGTTGTCCATAATACCTTATCATTAGCGTTTCTTTTTCTCTCTTAGTTTCCCCTCTCTGTCAGTCTCTAAGTAAATCTGACGACCTAGTCCACAAATTCCAAAATTTCATCATGGCAAGTTTCAAGAAAAATACACGATTTAACCCGGTTCTCCAACTTCCAACGTAGACCCCTACTACCATGTCTCCTTCTCCAACATCAGGGGTCTACGTTCTAACCTTCCAGAGGTTGAAACCAAATTACATGAGACTAAACCAGACCTTTTATTTGTAAGTGAAACTGGCATTGGGCAGGCTATTTCCCTAGAAGAGTTCACACTTAAAGGATACTCTAACGTAACTTCTAAATCAGACCCCCAAGATCGCCATGGGCATGAAATATGTGCCTATATTAGGGATAGCTTTCCATGTGGTAGGGACATCTCCAGGGAAGATCGTAACTTACCCTATATGTGCTTCCGGGTTGCTTTAGCTCACACTACGGCATTTATATTTACTCTCTATCGCCCCCATAACAGCGAAGTTACTATCTTTCAAAGCATATCTAAGAAAATTGACCAAGTACTATCTGCTTACCCTTCATCTAACATTCACGTATGTGGTGACTTCAATGTTCACAACGTCGAATGGTTGACCCACTCTAACAAGACCGATGATGAGGGGAGGTTCTGTCATGATTTCTCCATTGCCTATGACGTCACTCAGATTGTGCAGGAACCCACCAGTGTGCCCGACAATGACGGCCAGTATGCAAGCTTACTAGACCTTTTTCTCACAACTTGCCCTGAACTATGTTCAGTTTCTGTTCTGTCGCCTCTTGGATCTTCCGACCACTCTGTTGTATCAATTAAGATAAAAATGAAATGTAATGAGTCCCCAGACATATCTCTCCATCGTGCAGTATATCGATACACTAAGGCTGACTGGGATAGCTTCCGTACATTTATATCTGATCTACCTCTGCATTCCATGTTTAAAAAGGATGTGTCCTCTATAATATTAGACCTGACTGAATGGTTAATTGTAGGTATTGACCGTTTCATACCCTCGAAAAAGTTTCAGCAAAAACCTAACAGCCAGCCATGGTTCTCTCCAGAATGTGCTGCTGCCATTTCGCACAGAAATCACTTTTTACACTGTTTCCAACGTAATAGATGTATGGAAACTAAAGCCGCTTTCAGGACTGCCATCAGCCATTGTAAGAAAGTAATAAAGAATGTAAGAGAGTTGTATGCTCAATCTGTTAAGTCCAAAGTAGCTGAACAGCGGCTTGGTTCCCACCAGTTTTGGCAAATAGCAAACAGAATCCTGAACAGAAGCGTGTGCTCCATCCCAACTATTATCAATGGACCTGAGGTAGTCTCGTCAGCATCAGACAAAGCCAAACTCTTTGTCAAGAACTTTGCAGCTAATTCTACCCTTTGCGATCAAGGCCGCCAACCCCCAATATTTCCTCCTGTATCAGAAAACACGCTATGTGATATACGTACATCTGTACGTGATGTTGCCAAGCTAATCAAAAACCTTGATTCCAGTAAAGCAACTGGCCCTGACGATATTCCAATTATAGTACTCAAAAAACTTCAACCTGAACTAGTGGCCATACTTACAAAACTGTTTAAACGTTGTCTTAAGGAGAATAGTTTCCCATCTCCCTGGAAAATCTCATCAATATGCCCTGTATTTAAGAATTCAGGTGATCGCTCATCCTCCTCTCAGTACAGGCCAATAAGTCTCCTGTACGTCATGAGTAAGTTGATGGAATCTGTGTTAAATACAGAAGTAATCAACCATCTCAACAAAAATAACCTTCTTAGTGACACTCAATATGGTTTCCGTTCTGCTAGATCTACAACAGATGTGCTTACAGTTATATCTCATAGGATTAGCAAATCTTTCGACAGAGGTAACATTTCTAGGGCAATTGATCTTGACATATCTAAGGCCTTTGGTAGGGTATGGCATAAAGGTTTACTTCATAAGATTTCTAGCTATGGTATAGCTGGACATATCTTCTCAATTATTAAATCATTTCTTTCTGATAGGTTCATAAGAGTAGTAGTTGAGGGGCAAAAATCAGAAGCTCACAGTATTAACGCCAGTGTCCCTCAGGGGTCCATCCTGGGCTCAACTCTTTTCCTGATCTACATTAATGATCTTCCACATAACATCCTTACATCATTTGTAGACATTTATGCTTAGGACACTACCATTTATGGTAACACATCTAAGACAGTAAACGACCAAGTTCTCTCCAATTCTCTCTCCTCTGATCTTGAGCATGTAGTACAATGGGGTCAGGAGTGGCTGGTTACTTTTAATGCATCTAAAATCAAGCTTCTCTCTTTACATCATCAACATTCTGATCCACATCTGGCATCAATTGAAATGAATGGCTCTCGTCTTCAGGAGGCCTCAAGTTTTGACAAGCTTCTGGGCTTGACCATTACTCCTGATCTTAAATGGAACACCTTCATCAAATCTGTTGCCAAGGCCGCTGGAAAAATCGTGGGATCTTTCAATCGATCCGGTAGATATCTCACTGCTGATGCTATTCTCTATCTATATAAGAGCCAGGTACGTCCATTGTGCTCCTCGACGTAAATTCCCTCGACAAACCTTAAACGTAGCTAAATCCCACCCTTAACGGTAGAGATCCCTAGATGTAAGAGAGCCTTCTACTCCAATATTTTCTTTTCCAGGATTGCTAAACTTTGGAATTCCCTTCCGGGTCCCTGCTTTCCCAACTGTACTGGCATGCAGAAGTTCAAGTGTAACGTGAACTGACATCTTTCTGCACAACTCCATACACATAACCCCTGATGCTTATGTCCCTGATAGGAGCCTCCTACAACAAATTGGCAATGTGCCTTGTTTGGGGAGAAAATGTAATTTAAAAAATTCACACGAGGTAGATTACTTTGCAAAATGCTGATTTTCCTTTATAGTCGCTGCACAGACGGAGGTGAAGTTTTGAAGAAAACAAAAGTTGCGAGGAACTTTCATGTGATATCACATATTTTACTGCGTTATTTCCAGAGTAAACCGTCCGATTTTTAATTTGATTAGTCGGGAGAGAAAATACATTATTCTATGGCGTATCTTTGATAAGATCTCTGATCACATTCCTACCAATTTTTAAAATTTAATATATTAATGTGGGGTAAATCTCTCTAGCTTGAGCTTGAAGTATATGAATTAGGACTATACATACATAATTGAGGTTCGTAAATAGGGTGTTTGAAATTGTAATATCATCTAGGAACACTGAGGTCAGAAATGAAAAAGATGAGCTCGTTTATACAATTGGTCAAAGGTTGCATATTGACACTTCAAGGACATCACCGAATTACCTAAGCAAGAAGAATATTGTTATTATCGTGCAGTTGAAGTATATTTCTTTTAAAAACATAACTGCAATTCAAGAAGTTGTACGGCTTAATGAAGTTTTCAGAATTTAAGTTGGCTAAATTCTATAAACAATACTATGAAAGATGGTTCACAAAAATAAAATCACATAGTTCTGCAGAAAATAGTGTAAGTTATAATAACTAGCAAAAATAATAATTGAAAATAGCTCTTTCCTCCATAGTCTGACGTAGAGATGACTTTACCCGACCTGGATCTTTAGACAGATCTAAAAATAAGACCTATCTTAGAGTCTACACTAAGGAGACAGGGACAGAAGGCAAAGTCGAGAAGTAAGTGAGAAGAGCCCGTGGAAGACCGTGAGGTAGTTAAAAATGTGAAGTTGAACCGCTGTAATCTTCGAATAATTTTGTTTGAGTAAACATTGTATTAAATATATCTTTGAGATGGTGTCATCTTTCGGAGAAAAAGGATTGTGAAGTCGTTCCCGTTGTTATTTCCATATTTAGCGTTCATCGAAGTCTTAATATTGTATAGAGAGTTTTTGTATACGGCCCTAAAAGAGGATCTTTTTTGTATTTCTGTGGGTATATATATATATATATATATATATATATATATATATATATATATATATATATATATATATATATATATGCATTTGTTCTTCATACATGTATATACGTGTGGTAGACTTGTTTGCATGTTCACATAAAGCAACTGTTATATGATGTAATAAATACCTTGTCTTTTGCCAGACAAAGGAATACATACATTCACAAAGGACTAAAACAATTCTATGAGCTCATAATATTCGGCCAATAAATGTCCCCATGTATATATTTTCAATTATTAAATTCGCAACTTTAAATATAAAAAAACTCGATAGCACATTAAACCTATAATAATATATACGAACCTTGCAATTAAATTGTTAAAATTTAAGCGCACTTTGCGGCCGGACTGGGCCAAACGTTCCTGACTGCTTCGATAAATACTTCTGCAGTATTAACAAAAGTGTTACAATAATATCAAAACGTCACCATTTGAGTTCAACACCGACAGAATACAAACATCAATATATTACATATGAAAGAGTCCCCTGTGCAATTTCCACAGGCCGGCTCCTATAATGCTAAATGTTCTACAGACTATCTATTATATAAAATGTTGTTATCGTATATACTCTTGTTCTTCTTCCTCCTATATGGACAAGGTTTGTCAACATCTCTATCAACGGAAATTTTTATGTTGCCGTCTTTTGAAGCCACTTCATGTAAAAGCATCTCTGTGTCCTCTAAATAAAATGTCGATATATCCCTGTCACTGCTAAATACAGCTCATGCAAAACATTCACTGTAAAAGTTGTATACACACTTTCGGTCGGTTTATATACACCAACATATATTCATCGATAATTTAATACTGCGTTATCCAACATTAAGATGCTCATCAATAACATGACACCTTCCTCGATACGGTGAGGACATGCAATATTTGTCCAATATTCTAATATATACTACTGTTCACAGCGAACTCCTTACTTTTTTCTTGCTGTTATGTAATAACTTCTGGACTTTCTACTTTATTTATTGTCGGTATTTTTTCCTAATATTCGTGGTATATGTTAGACTGTGATACATCATCTATATCATGACTATAAGTAGTCAAGCTAAAATCAGTGTTTACAATTATATTTTCTCCCCATATGTCACAAATTTTTAACATGCTTCTATAAGTTAGGGCTTTTTTCCAGAAACTTATCATTGTTGAACATATAATCTGTTCCTCCCAGATTATAACAATATTTTCATGTCGAATT
>NC_136482.1:37240779-37295779 GCF_053919585.1 Euprymna scolopes
ATATATATATACATATATATATATAGTTATTAATAATGTATAAAAGGTATTTATAAATTTAAAAAAAATGTATATATGTGTACATATTTTAAATCTCTCTTTCTCTCTCTCTCTCTCTCTCTCTCTCTCTCTCTCTATATATATATATATATATATATATATATATATATATATTTATATATATACAGAATTTTCAAGAAATAAGAATGTAAATATATAAAATGCTAATCATAGCGGGGGTAATAAGTAGTCATTTAGATTAATCTTTATCTTATAAATACAAGACTGGGGAATTAAAAAATATATCCATTTGGAATTTGAAAACAGATGAATCCCAGGTAAGGAATTCATTTTTATAACGTGAATAGGTAAGATAAAATAATTAAGAATAGGAAACTAGATCTAATATAAGTAACATGTGTTCCTAAGATTGAGTGAGGTGGTTTTTGATCAAAACTGATCAGGAGCCATCCCATCCCCAAATCAGCGTTTCATGGTAAACAACTGATTATCCCTTAAAATAACTTATTACTGGCACTATAGTGAATTCGAGAGCACACACTAAATGCAGTGATTGCAGGTTATTGAGAAACATATTGAAAAAATGGTTCTCTAACGAATGATACAATTTTTTATTGTATAGTTTTAAAGGTTAAAAACTTCCAATACTATATATATATATATATATGTATATATGTATATATATATACATATATATATATGTATATATACTTGTGATCTCCTATAGATTACGTAACGAAGTACAATTTCCAAAGTAACATGGAACATATCTCGTTACCACGAATTTACCACAATCTTTATGCAATCCTTAATGTCTACTGAAACATTATACGTCTTAATATTGAGTATAGCTTTTGCATACTTGCTTGAACTTATAAAAGTTCATTTCTTATTTTTACAGGGTACAAAACTATCTCCGAATTCTAGTAACCGAGAATGTTATATCAACCTTATAGAATAACTTTTTTTCATATTCTCGTCTCTGATGTTGTGTATAAAATGCTATGAGAATGTGTAGTATATTTTATGTGGTTTGGTAGTAGTGTATACTGAGTGGATAATTCGTGGACCAATATCTAATTCTTCTTTGGGGTTGTTAAGGCGAAGTTGGAACCCTAGCTTTGGTTTCCCTACACAAATACTACTTTTGAGCTATTGCAGTATATATGGGGGAGTTTGAGCTGGATGTTGGTGCCTGGAGAGGTGAATGTGCTATTGATTTTTATATGTTAGAAAATAAAACACCCGACCCAATTACATGCTTTATTTCCTTTTGATGCAGGAGTGTAGAAAGTGATTGATTAAAATAACTAATCAGATGGGTTTGTACATATTCTTTTTAATGCATAAGCATTGCCTATACAGAATTTACATTTTGTTTGGATTGTCTGGCAGCATACAAAATCTGGGAATTTTGTCCGTCTGTCTGTTTAGTGTGCAGTGATGTGATGGCATGCTTATTGGAAATGTTAACCAGAGCGTCCGAAGAAGGGGCCCTGAATGCATTATATATATATATATATATATATATATATATATATATATATATATATATATATATATCATTCAGATAAAATGACGCTCAAATTTAATGCATAATGTCAAACACAATTCTCTCTGTATTATTCCGCCCATTAAAAAATTCATGGAAAAATATAGTATATTTTAACTAGTATAACTATATAATATTATTTGCTCAGTATCCACATGCAAGTACCATATGTTTTTACGTGTAGATACGCGTATAAAATGAGTTTCCATAAGAATTGTGTAAACTGTATTGATAAGATTATCCTAAAACTTTTTAAGATATATTTACATATAGATGAACAAGTTTGAGGTTACTCAGATGCATTTCGATTGAAGAGTTTCTAAAACGTTCAACTAAAATGTAGTTTTGTTTTTGATTAAAAATCTTACAGTTTAAACTCGTAACGGGCCCTGAAGACACTAAAATAGGTTCATTTAGAGGCAATTTAATAAAGTCAGTAAGTTAGTGTGTTTTTTTTATGTAGCAAGCAGGATAATGTGTTATAGAAAACTATAATCCCATATAGCCGAGAGTATAACATTCAATGATTTTTTTCAAGGCAACGCCAGCCTTGCGTAGCTATCTGAACTAAAACTGATTGGCTACATTGATATTAGCTCTAAGGATGCAACGAGTTGTCAATAGAGGATCCCCGGTAACAGCTCCTGCGTTTAGATTCAAGACAGACGCATTTCTGTGTAACTATCACGGGTTAACCTATACGCGGTTCACTAATCACATTGAAGTATCCATCAGTTAAAATATCGTCTTTTCAAAATGTGATTAGAAAACCAGTTGCTATTATGTTCTAGAAGGTCAGGTATAGCAGGGTATCTACACTTTGTTTTGCGATCTACACTTTATATAAACCAACAACATGTTACAGGAGCAGGGGCATGTTTTACATGATTCATGTTGAAAGACTGTATGGTTATCGAGCATACCAGCAAGACAGTACCACCTACTTATGAATAACACTAATGAGTTCTGAAATCTCTTTAAACGTACTGAGTTCTCGCTAATCTTCACTTCTAAAATTGTTGTCATTTTTTCTGAAAATCATCAGCAATATTTCGGTGATTAAAATACCAGGCATAACCAAGGACACAATATATTGATGAGAACATAGGTATATAAAAATATGAGATGTATTTTATTGATATTCTAAAGATGAACAGTCGTATTATTAGAACATATTTCCTTCTGAAAACAAATCTCCATTTCTTTACACATCGTTTACTAGAAGCCTTTACTTTCCATAATAATTTTGACCGTATTTAACTACGATTGTTGTTTATTTTTTCATGCATTTACATACCTTACATACGTAAATTCGATGGGGACATAGGTAAATCGTATCGGTAACACAATATTTTACGAAAATATTCTCTGAAAATTGTTAGGATCTTTTATAGAGTATTTGCGGAATATTTTATTCACATAACAATGCACGTCTTTATGTCTACAACTTCTATAGTTTTAAAATCAAAATAATTACAGGTAGAGATCAAACTAATTCTCATCATTATTATTACTTTATCATTTCTTCCAGTATTTCAAAAAGAAATGCGTTTAAATTAAAGTGAAAAAATCGTGTGTTTTCTGTATATGTTACTACTTAATCTACTTTAGATTTACCCCCGTGAAAAGGCGTTTTATACTAGAAAAGTAATTGAAAATTCAGTAGGAAACATTCGTAACAGCCGTTTATAATCGAATATGTACTTTAGAAAAGCTGTTTTGTTTAATCAATTTATTAAACCTTTTACATAACTGAACTGATTACTTTTAAATATGTCTAGCAGAATATACATCCGGAGAAAATTGAGTTGGTTTTTATCGTAGAAAAAACTTTTTGAAATAATCAGTCAAAACTTAATCGGATATATTTGCATGCACAGATAATCATTAGAGTATTACTGACAGTAATTCTCGGAATGTTGACAATTTGTTCCCACATATATAAAACTGTTTTAGACAATAAAGTTAATTTATTGATTATTTTTGGATGCGATTCTATTGGGAAATAACGTCTGTGCTACCCAGGAATATTTTTTCAGGCCAGGATGTTCTTCTTTGGGGCCACTGTCATCTTTTCTCTGAGAATAAATACATTCAGTGTTGAAATTGCTATTTCATTGGACGGGTGACACGTTACCTGAGTAATGGACAATGCCTCTGATAGACAGGCGCATGTGTAACTTTAATACACTATGAAATTTCAAGAATCTTGTCAATTGTATGCTAATTCTATTTGGAAACAAATTTCAGATATCTATATCATAAAGGCGCATGCAATGAACTTAGCTGAAATAGGAAATATGAATGAATTGCAAAGTATTAAATACAAAATGACAATAGACCACTATAAAGTCTGTCGATCCCCGACCAGCTAGATACAAAATAAATTGAATAAAACATTGTGTTCAAAATTGGATACGGATGCCCATGTCCGACGTACCAATTCTCGGGAGGACGTACTTGAACAATTGCTGAGGTTATCGGACAACTTCTGTGAGAATAAAATAAAAATAAGAAAGGTATCCTAAATAAATTTTAAATGCAAATACAGTATAATATAATAAAACAATTAAAATCGAAATTACCAATTAATTGACTCATTTATTTATAATTGGCAAGTTTTTTTATCATACTATTTTACTAAGTTTTAATTCACGAAGTTTCGTATTCATTATTAGCGAGCCTATTCGCGATGGAATAATCCCCCACAAACATGCTCACTCACACACACACACACACACACACACACACACACACCAACACACATATATATATATATATGTATATATATATATAAAGTGGAATTTATATATATATATATATATATATATATATATATATATATATATATATATATATATAAAGTTGAATTTCAAAAATAAAAGTTTTATTGATTTCAATGAATACAGTTTAAAAATATACATCTGGAACTGAATAGTTTTCGATGTTTACTCATCTACCCAGAGGAACATATTAGCAACTATTATGAATGGTTTGCACCTTAATTGCTTAAGGCAATAAACAGAAAATTAAAAGTTTTTAAATCATTTTAAATAACATAAATAAAGGAATTTACTCATCAAGGCAGAAAAAAAAAAGAATATTGAACTTTAAATCCAAAATGCATGTTAAACACGTAAATTCTTGGTGGTGGGGAAGTAAAAAATATCCAATGCGTAGTGTAAGATTTCCAAGGCACCAGGAAAAATCCCATGTAAATATATTTATTACGTGTCTCTTCTGGTTGGATAATAGGTCCAGTAAATATTTTATGATAACTAAAGTGATGATGGGGGAATAAGAATTACAATGCTATAATGCCAATGGAGGAAGAAAACATTAAAAACAGAAGGAGAATGAAAAGATGCCAAGTCTTGAAAGTGTGACATGATGCGGACCGAGCGATGTCGAGTAACATTGCTAGTCGACACGAATTCAGAGGAATTCGCACGGCTGAATTCTAATGATGATGATGATGATGGTTTGATGTTGTTTTAAAGAAAAATGTCTATGGGATTTTGTCAGAAAGAAAAAAAAACAAATAATTGCTCTTATCTTATTGTTGAGCTACTGCATGGTTTAAGGTTGCCTGTGGACCTCGTTAGACAGGTACTGCAGTGCTATGTTGGACTGAGGGTGCGCCACACTGCGGGAAGGGCAGAGGTTCAGGGAACTATGTCCTGAAGGTGAACAGAACAAAAAAGGAGGTGAGCATATGGATAAAATAGTGGGATAAACATAGAAAAACTAAGACACGGAAAATACGAGCACCTGAGTGAAGAGGGGATGCCAATGAGTGCACCATGTCTAGATCAAGACAGAGTACAAAAGAGGCAACCTCCGATAGAGGATACCGAGGCCCAGGTGGGAACGCCACCTGCAAAAGAGATATCCTAGATGGTAGCCGAAACAATGTCACCTGCTGTAAGGTTGGAGACTGTCAGAAAATAAAAAAAGAAGAAAAAGGGACGTAACAGAGAAACGAGGAGAATGACGCGTAAATGTAAGAGGTGGGAGTAACCTCATTTTTGTAGGAACTGAAAGACATTTTCATTGCATTATTAGTCCCTTAATCGAATTGTCATTTCTCCCGTCACTTGATCTAAAATACACATACATGCACATACACAAACACAGCCAAGGGGAGAAAAAATAACAATTGTTGATGTTTGGTTGACATATATATGAATACTCTTGGACTTTCGAGGGAACAATTATCCTTTTTTTTTAATTCTCATTCGATTCTTTTTTTTTTTGTTTTAGAGTATGGGGGCTGGCAGATTATGAGTTTTGGTTGTTTTATTACTGTGTTTTCTCTCTCTCGCTATATCAACCTCCCCCTCAAACCAGAGACAACTGATCTGAGAACTTGAATATTCCTGTTATGGACTGTCTGAGCACGGAGTTGGGACTCGGGTGTCATTTACAAAGTAAAGGACAAAACAGCTAGGGGGCGAGATTTGACATGATGCGGACTGAGCGATGCCGAGTGACATTGCTAGTCGACACGAATTCAGAGGAATTCGTACGGCTGAATTCTAATGATGATGATGATGATGGTTTGATGTTGTTTTAAACAGAAATGTCTATGGGCTTTTGTCAGAAAGAAAACAAAAACAAATAATTGTTCTTATCTTATTGCTATTGTATATCCGTTAGCAACGAACAGTTTTTTTAGCCCTCTGTTGAGCGATATGAAGAAATCCAGAGATTCTTTAGCCGACGGCTTGGGGTGGGAAATCGGGGGTTAGGGGTCGCCGCCAGGCATTGTTCGACCTGGAGATGACTAATAGCTCCTAATTACATGATAAGTTAACACATCAGTGCAGTGAGGGTTAAAAATGGAGATAGATAAAGCCGAAAGGAGGAGTAGAAATGAGGGAAACGGAGAAAGGGAGGAAATTCAAAAGAGGAAAAGGAAAGGGAGTACTAATTAACAGGATAAAAGAAGAGAGGTAGAGGAAAGGGAAAAAGAGAAAGAATAACTCCAAAAAGGGGGAAGGAGGAATTACTGATTTGATAAAAACAAGACACTTGGCTAATTTGTTCGCTGATCCCTTTCCGTGGACTGACGGTAGATGAAGAACGGAGAACTTGGTAAAAGAAACAAATTGCCAGCCCTCTAAGTTGCCTGACTAGGCCAGTGTGTAACTATTATTTGTCAAGTAAAAGACAATTATCAATTCTATGTTAAGAAAAAAACAATTAAGTTTTGACTTTCTTTTCTTTGATTGGAATGCCGTTGTGAATGCAATATATTTCGCCGATAGCCCAGGTGACGGTTGGAAGCTGATTTGAAAGCGGAATCGGAGAGCGACCGAGGACGACGGCGAAGACAGATTCGACCACTAGACGAAACCACGGGTAACGCCACAGGTATCGGCTACGGGTGGATTTCAATCACGAGCCTATGCACCTGAGCTGCGCTGCACTGGAGGGGTTACAACTGCTCCAGACAGGTGTAAAAAATGTAGGTCAATGCGATCGCAAATTTAAAATATAGAATGCAGATCACTTTTAATGTATGCAATCTATGTTTAAACTTTGGCATGACATTTTAAAACTTTTATTGACAAAGTCCGTTGCAATATTTTGGAGCTATAATGGGGTATGATCCCACACAGTCGGACGATTCTATTTATAAACGATGCTGCTAAGAACTGACGAATCAAATTAACTACGTTCTGCTACCAACCAATCATAAACCATAATTGCTTCATAAATATTACACCTTTTCTGGAGCAATTTCACATGTTCTTTTTCCGGGTGCCGACACGGTAAGAATATTTTGTTCTGTGGAACTGTCTACTACAAACAAGTCACCTCCCAGGACTTGTGTGTAACAGCGAACCATCTGAAACTGTTTCTGAAACTCAAAATGGCTTACACTTCTAGAAAGTGTATTCATATAACTTTATTCTCTAGTAGAGCTGACATCTATTCAATGTAGCGGCACTCAGCTTAAATCACATCTTCGACTGGGTCTGGAACTGTGGGCATGCTTTTCCACACGCACTTGACGGGAGCTTGGTGAATATTTGTCGGATGGCGGATACAAGACTGCTTTGGTTTTATGGGATGCCATGTTTGTTAAAAATGACCAAACGAAATTCGCCAGCGTGTTCAGGTCGGGGAAGGGGGAGGAAAGTGAAAAATATACGTAGACATAGCACTCTGTTGCCAAGACTGAGTCTATTTGGACTTGCGGGCCACATTAATGGTCTACCAGCAGCTACCTGATATCTACCTGATGCATCAACCTGCATCTGGTAATCACCACACTCTTCAGCACATCCAGATACATTTTGATGCTGACTTTTTGTGAGGTGACATAATGTGACCCTCAATTAAAACCTTACCAATTACAATAACCGTGGCATCAAACTTTAATTTCATAACCATGTCTACCTCCCTGTTATTCTTAATATGAAATGATTTAGTATATTCGTTCGGAAAGCCGTAAAACATGCGCATTTCGAATTCATCGGTTTAGAAAACAAATGCCAGAAATTACATTAGCTTGTACCTTTAATAACGAAAGTTTTCAGTTCTGTGAAATTAGTGATCAGCCCCAAGTTACACTGCTATACTCATTGTAACCATGTTATGGGTGATAAAGTTTCTGTAAAAAATACGGAAAAAATGTATTTTTAATCAGATAGACTATCTTTCTAAAAGTGCCATTGAAATTATGTTTTTTTCATAATTTAATGAGTATTTGTTATTAGTTACAAAATATTCTATTTCTTAATGAAATATACAGCTATTTTTGGTGTCATAATTTTCTACAACCTATTTAAATTCAGTAAATGTGTAATAGAAAACATTCGTAAAAAGTCAACAGGCAAATATGTTAATATTAACACACTTGAAGAAATAAATTTTATGTGAGCATGCGGATAAAGAGATAAAAACATGTCCACGAGTGGAAATGAAGAGCACACCCGCTATATTAATCAGGGAAATGTGGATGCCACAACAACAATTCTAAAAATAAAAGAACGGATGAAAACATGTAAATGTCCTACCACCAAAAAATGTACGTGATACCCTCTCCACCAGATATTTCGCCAGAAGATATACAAAGCGAGGACATTATTCTCCGGACATTAAACGCTGAAAATACCACTCCAACTGTTTATGAAATTGTCAGAATGTCCCCATAAAATTAATTTAATTTACCGTTATTTTATGTTTCAAATGTGATTCCCCCAAAAATAAAAACAAAGTTTCCTTGTCATGTTTGCTCCCCATCGATCGACAAACGTGGAAAAAATGCAAGACGTGACATGTCTCGTTAAACGCTTGGTGGCCAAAAAGTTGGTTCTGATTTTCCGTTAAAGTAGATTCTCAGTGTAAAGTGTTAATTTTTTTTTCAAAATTGCTCCTTTCAAATTATTTATGAAGTCTGTTTAAACGTACTAGATCCCTAAAGTAGATCTTCATTTTTTTAAGCGATAAATGACGCTGGGTCACATCGTAAAAAATATTTTTTTTAATTAGAAAGTAAAGTTTGTAATCGATGAGAATTACATGCAGGAAAAAAAGTGTAAATTCTAAAATTTAAAGGAGGGGGTAGTAGATCTTTATCTTTTAAATGTTAAACGACGCTGGGTCACATCGTAAACATTCCCCGATCCCTGTATAGCAGCTAAAATAAAAATAAAAATAAGCAAATTAAATCTTTGTAGTTTTTTCGAAAGTGTTTTATTTTGTTTGAATATTTAAAAAAAACATAAAGACCAAGCATGTTTCTCTTTTCATGTTATTATTTTTACAGCTAGAAACTTATTTATGTTCCGAACTTTCTACGAGAAAATAACTCTCAAATAAAACTTTTTTTTAACATCGATGTTGAAATAACAATTGCAAATAAATTAAATTAAATATAATTATCAATAATGAGACAATGAAGTAAAGTTGTTTGTAAATAATATGCATTTATTATTTTTCTATATTTGCAAGAAAGAATAACCGTTACTTTTCAAAATATGTATAGGCTTATGGCATAAAAAAGATATTTTTAACGATCTATAGCTGTTAGAATATATAAGGTATGAATCCATTTTTGTAGACGAATATACTTTTGTAATTTTTCAATATATCTGGTTTTATATGAAATAATGGTCGTCTATTAGTATTTATATATTCAAAATTGTAATTGTAAATATTATATTTTGTAATTGAAGTTTTTGAAACATGCATGTACATTCAATAAGAGTTTTTGAGTAAAATTTACTGATTACAATGTTAAAGTGTTAAAGTCGTTAAGTTTGTTAATTATGTGTTACTTAAAGTTAAAACAATGTTCATGCTGAAATTAATGGAAAAATGGGAATTTATTTAATATGTCATATATTTAAAATTCTTGCCATAAAAGCGATATATACTTTGAGCTTGAACTGTTATTTTCTCGCTCGAAATGTAAAAACAATCATCCATCCCATTAAAAAAATAACAAATTATTAATTAAAATATGTCCTTGAAGTTTACTTTTTGTCAAATAAATTATCTCGGGTAAATATTTAAATAAAGACGAACCGTTGAATAATATATAAATACTTGTATTATAATAGATTTATCACTTTTATTTTCCCCCTGTGTGTCCCTATATATATATATATATATATATATATATATATATATATATATATATATATATACTAGCTAGGGTTGGGTTACCCGGCGTTACCCGGGTGTTTGTAGGTGTGTGTGGAAACTCCGGGGGTGGTGTTAAAAAAAGTAAGTTTGAGGATCGAACACGAACCCTTAGGAGAAAGTTGTAAATTAAAGTGTGAAAAAAAGTGCGACGTTAACCATTGACCCACTGCGAGATGCTTACGGAAACACGTTTGAATTTATTTAGTTACTTGGAGTTGGCAGATGATATAGGAAAAATACTAACTCACATGCGGCGAGCGACAAATGTTGAATATTTATCTTCCCGAAATCGAGCAAATTAAATAGATATGCGAGCTTCGTTGTTAACTGTGAGATATTACGATTTATATGTGATATAAAAAGTTTTAAAAAGTTGTGAACCGACCGACCGCTTCTCTGAAAGAAACCTTTTGTAGGCATGCAGAAAAAGCGAACACACATACATACATACATACATTTACATATATATGTATATATATATATATATATACATATATATATATATATGTGTGAGTGTGTGCGTGCGTGTATATGTTAGTGTACATATATATGTATGTGTGTGTATGTGTGTTTATGTGTGTGTGTGACAGCGTATTGCCAATTTTAGCGTCGTGTCGTGCAACAGTAATTATTCTTTGGAAGGCATATTCACTCATATTTTTTCAACTTTAAGATAACCATCTACTTTAGAACAATCATATAACAATTGTAGCGCGTATTTCTGAATGTTAAGAGGATTTTACTTTACAATATGTGTTGCTATCAAAAATATTTATCACATCATAAATTGTTAATGTATGGACAACTATGAGAATGTGAACGTCTGTCACAATTAGTAAAGCAATGCCATTCTTCGCACATTTGTTAGAAGTCATAAATAATGGATGAAAAACGATTGTGCAAATAGGAAGCCTTTTTAGACATTTTTTCAAAAAGAATACTTCTCTTTATGACTGTTTTGCCGCCTCCTGTTATAAGATAACGGTGACGACATTCGGATCCACCATATATTTGGCACGAAACATAAGTTGTGTATTTCGCGTGACAACTCTTCCATTTCCTTTCTGGCTGGAATGCTTATGTGTCTCAGATAAAGAACAGGATTGTATGTCTTCGTTTCCTTGTATTTATGCATTCCTCTTCTAATTTTCTTTATACTTATCACATGTTAAAATGTTATCTGTGTTTGGATCCGATAAACTTGACTCAAATCATTTTGAAGGTAAAAAAAATCAGCTTTTAAGAAGGCACGAAAATCAATAATCTTAGGAATGAAAGAAGGCATTTGCATTTCCGAAGTTCCAGAGAGAAATCGACATTAATATCAACTGTGTTAATTTGTTAAAGAAGTAAACACACACACTTCGACTGAAGCAACGATGCAACGATTAAGCACACGAAACACACATATGCATATATTGCAAAATTTTGTTGAATGCACTGTTTCTTTTATATAACGCTTGTTTATTTCCTTCTGAATTCCTTCTATTACAGCCGTTTAGTTAATGGGATGACAATTCTATAGTTTTATGTTTTCATATCAATTTTCTATCTCATCAATTACTACGATGTGATTTCCATCCGATGCAATCTTGGGTACCGTGCAATATATATATATATATATATATATATATATATATATATATATATATAGAGAGAGAGAGAGAGAGAGAGAGAGAGATCATCGTATAACGATTAGACCATTGTCTGACTGACGTAAAGAACATTTACAATTAAAATGTTTAAATTCAACGTTATTTAACGCGGTTAATGGTAGCCGAGTGGATACGGTATTTGCTAATCGAGCCGGAGATGTCTCGTGTTGCCGAGTTCGAATCGTTCGACTGGTATTACTTGTGACTCCCTGCACTGAGGATTCCCGAAAGGATGAAACAATAGTGTCTATAGGTATTAAATTATTATAGTAAAAAAAAAAAATTATGACACCCCCTTTAAGAAATTCGTTTCTTATCGTTGAGCACTTTCAGCTGAATTAAAGTCTGTCGATTTAGCTCTTATGCATAGATCATCGTATACCCATCAGATCCCTGTCTGACTGACGTACAGACCATTTAAAATTAAAATGTTTAAATCCAACTTTATTTAACGCGGTTAATGGTAGCCGAATGGATAAGTATTTGCTAATCGAGCCAAAGATGTCTCGTGTTGCTGAGTTCGACTTGTTCGACTGATGTTAATCGTGACACCATGCACTGAAGATTCCCAAAAGCTGACACACTAGTATCTGTAGGTATTTAATTATATATGTGGGGGTATGTATGTATGTATGTGGGTGCGTGTTTATGTGCTTAGAGGAAACGAAATATAACATATCCACGAAAATGTATATATAAAATGTGAAATAACAGAATGTGTATGTCTCTTTGCGAGATATATAAAGTTTAACTGCTAGGTACATGAAACAGCCCATAACAGTAAGTAACAATCATACACGAAGGAGTATTCATAATGAGTAAAGTGTTTGAACAAATAGATAACGTGAAAACCAGTTGACAAATTTATATGCAAAATATATCTTTAAAATGGCGATGTGTCTATAAGGTTTACGCATGCGTAAATAAGGCATATCTAAACGTGTTTTTTTAAACTTCCCCATCTGTCTACAGGGTTAACTAAAACGATAGAAAAAAACGACTGAAGCGCTTGAGATTTTGTATTCAATTCTAGCTGATAGCACCCAAGTTATTTAACCAGGTGCAAAGTTGCATAACTTCGGTAATTCAACGTGATTATACCGTTTTATGATGGTTTAGTTATATTATGGCTTAGTTATGATTTAGACATAAACAGTTATTTAAAATGCACCCTTGTGCAAAGAAGATACTTTTGATCTCATATGTTTGGAGTGGATTTGTCTGGGAGAAGTAGAGTATGACGATAAAACATCTGTTTGTTTTTAACACACGCCCACAACAGACCTTGATCAGAACATACATCTCTATATTCATATACTCACGTACAAATATACGCATACATATACACACGCACACATATATTCATACATATATATACACACATATACATATATACATACCTATTCGTACATACACACATATATGTATCTATATATATATATATATATATATATATATATATATATACGAATGCACATGGAAATAATTTATTATTATTATAAGAATATATTTACATTAACTGTAGATGTATTGTTTTTGCCATTTATATAATATATTGTCGTGAACAGTACTTACTTACAGAAGATACCGCCCTTTGTTATGCTTATGGATTGCAAAATGTGAGGAAAATACAATCTTTATATGTTTGAGGTAAGATTAGTATAATTGAATATTTATTAATTTTATCGATATACATCTAGTTTTAGCCCTGTTCGTCCCATACCGAACTGCAAAATGATTAAATGCATAAAGTGCACAGGCCGATAATTATTAGAGTTTACCATGTCATGCCATGAATTAAAAATCGTTTTAAGTACGTATATGGGTTGGAAACACGTGAACAGTATCGTTTTCCATTAAGATCTCTGGACACAGTGTAGCCACAATCTCGTTTGTACAATGACTATATAATTACAAAACTCAAATGGCCTTGTAACGAGTGTTCTAACCCCACATCCGGTTTACGACTTCCGGTTGCGCATGCATACATTAACATAAACACATAACAGCGAAGCAAATAAACACAAATCCCTACTTTAACAGAATTTGACATGCACACTGAAATATTAACGTTACTATTTAGAAATTATTCTTTAACATAGGAAGCATAGGAATGCTTGCAACTATTGAGTATTATAACTATTCTGTGACAATTTTCTTACAATTAAAGCAACTCTTACCCTTTGACAACCATAAGAAGAGTTTACAACGCTGGTTCCTCCACATCCCTCCTTCTTTTGTAATTTATTCTCTATTTTTAATACCCCTTTCTTAAAAACATTCATACATTTTCTTCTACTCTACCAACATAAATATATAACCCCGAAAATATGTTTTTTTTGTAATTTGCGTTACAAAAGCATAACCAACGCGACAATAAAGCGTTTTATTTTACTGTATACGTTTTTAGTATACAATTCTTTTCGCGTTTAACTCATCCAAATAAACAACTGGTAATACTTTCTGTTTTTTTTTACATCGTTTATTTCCGTATTATTTTTAAGTTATTTAAACGCAATTTACTTACAAATAAATCTACTTTAACCCGTTGACAACCATGAGAGCATTTTACAAAGACGATTTTCCCACCGCCTTCTTTTTTTAAATGTGTTCTTCATTTTCAATACACGTTTCTTACAAAACATTACTACATTCTCTCCTACACTACCGACATAAATAAATAACCCCCAAAATATATATTTTTTTAATTTGCGTTACTAATAAATAATCAAATCGACAGTAAATCATATTGTTTACTGTGTACGTTTTTCGCATTTAAATTAAAAATATATCAACATTTGAATGTAATTGTATGTATTATGGTATCTGTTCAGCGCACAATGGCCTACCACTTATAATTCAATAGCTGTATGTTTTTCCCAAAGTAAACAATTATAAGCACAACGACTGATATGAATCTATATATATATTCTTTTTTCATTTTACTATACTTCCATAGAAATGTTTCTGTTATGTCACAAAAATCCTATCTTTTTTAAGTCACAAGTGGCACGCTCATACCTTAATTCCATACCTAATATAACATACTGACCCAACGGGTCATAGGTAGTTTAGTACATGCATATCTATATATATACATATATATATATATATATATATATATATATATATATATATACTAGCAAACGTACCCGTCGTTGACTGGGTTCAAAAACAACCTACAGAAAATGGACTCTGATTTATGAAAGTATGATAGGGTAAAAAGGAAGAGTTGTAAAGAGATAGCTTCGAATTTGGGGGTATCAAAGCATGATAAAATTAACAATAAAATAGATAAACCCCATAATTTATACCTGTTCACATTGGAACACTTATCACAACATTCTGTGAATCTATATTAAAAAAAACTTTTTAAACTTTGTGACATATTTCCATTCAATGGAGGTCAGACGCGAACGAACACCCCATAATTTTATTATACCATGTTTTGTCAAACTGAAACATAATTATCAAATATATTTACGTAGATAGATATGAATTTTCTTTTAATATTAACTTTGTGCCTATTTCAATTCTATGGAGGTCAGGCGCGAACGCACACCCCACAATTTTATTATACCATCCCTATTTAAGTTAAAACATACTTATCAAAGTATGCTTATGTACATCTATATCAAAAACATTTGTAAACGTTTTTGTTCATTTTTAAATTTTGTATTTCCATACTTTGTGGACCAGGCACGCACACAGACCTACCAATTTTAATGAACCACTGTTTTGCCAGATCAAACATACCCATTCCTAGATCTCGATACATCTTCTATCATTATATTTACTCAGTTTTTTTTAAATAATCAACTATATAGGAGCTTATTCGTTACCACACACAAACACACACACATTCACACACAAACATTTAGCTTTATATATATACAGATAGGGTCTATGGTAATTGTCATCATTTCGTGATTTTTCTTCATATGTGTTCTTGTAAAATACTTGCCTTGCTTTATCATAGATATTGACTTGTTTGTTTGTTTTATGAGAGGAAAACTTCTTAAAGACATTCAACCTTAAATCCAATACGGTTTGACAACGTTTATTTGTTCCAAGTTATTTCTATAATAAAATATTTATTCCAGACGTTTTACTTTTGGTTCGTTATACGATTTTGTGTTTTCGGCTTATATAATTACGATACCATTAATTTTGGAAAGATCTTAGTACTTCATTTTTTATATCTTTATATATTTATCCATGTTGTGTAATTCAGTGGTGTCTTAGAGAAAGAGTAATTAAAAGCATATGTCCTGTTTTAGCTCGGAAATATAGAGTATTTAAACAGTTTGATCTGATAACCAGAGACTCCTCCATAGGAACAATTTAAATACACGTATCTGATCTAACGTCATTTTATTTATTTCTTTCTTACTGCAAGGACCTATTTCTGTGAAACGAAACAACCTTGCTTGGCTGAACACTTTAACCCGTTTTCACGTGTCGACTAGATAGACCGCCAGATACTAAATTTATTTTATTTTTGTTCTTTTCATCTGACCGCATTCGATTCCCTCTTAGAACGCATCAGCCGGTTCGCAAAAAGCGTTCAACCGGCTGTCAGTCAGTTGCAGACATGTGAAATCAAATGAAAAATATTGCAAAGAGGGCGAGCAGGTAATCCGACGTGCTCTTTCGCCCTTTTTCCGTCAATCAAATGTCAGAAAGTGTTTTTAACCCAATGACTGAAGCTTCCTTGTTCTCGCGATGAAAAGATGCTCTGGTGCAATGTAAGCTTACAAAAAAAAAAAAAAAAAAAAAAAAAAAAAAAAAAACTTTTTGTACTTTGAAAAAGAAGAGTCAATACGAGAGACAGCTTTGACATAACTAGAAAAAACGTCAGATATGAGACAGATTTTCGTAAAAGTCGCCAATATTATTATTCGTAAAAGCAAACTACAACGCTGGCTTAGGCTCTAAAAATATCGACATACTTTTTACCAATGTTGGATTAAAAGATGGTGGGTGTTTAGTGGCAGATCAGCTTCTTAGTATTTAATTACGATTTGCGAAACATAACGCGTTAGGTACACACTCACACACATATACATATACACACACATATGTCTATATATACACATACATGTATATATATACATGTATGTGTATGCTTATGTGTATTCTTTTTTATTTCATCTATAAAAATATTCCACCAGTTTTGTACGAACATAAATTTGTCTCTGAAGAGTTATGTGATAGTCTTATACTATTCCAAGAAACATGTATTTAATATAACACTTTAAATACACACCGCAATATATATATATATATATATATATATATATATATATATATATATACACACACACACACACATATATATATATATATATATATATATATATATATATATATATATATATATATATATATATGCGTACATGATGTGCCATTCTATTTTCTTTCATCGCCGTCGCATTTATTACGGGCTCTAACCATTTTTTGATTATCTCGCTTCATTAAATTACGCGAAATAGTGTTTCCTCAAGTATGGCACTATGATACTCTGGTAAGGGTTTTTTTAAGGTTTAAGGGTGAGAATAAAATTAAAAGAATTAGTCATTTGAAGTAGTTACTTACTAACCAACTTAAGGAATTTGTTTCCGTACCAACGAATATTGACAGGTGTAACATTTAAATAAGTTCATTACTATATCGAAATTTACCAAAAATTGGATGTCAGAGGCCACTATTTGGAACCCTACCTAGGAAACTTGCTTTGTGGTATTTATAGACCTTATCAGTAACGAGCTTCGGATTTCTTATTCAGCGTTTTTTCTGGGATATGTACGTCGTTGCGGTACAAGTGAAATTACTTAATCGGAGCAAATTTCATTTTTATATTTGCAAAACAGGCACAGTTCTACGAGGGGTGTGCAATAAGTAATGTCCCTTACCCACTTTCAGTTGTCTTTTCTAGATGAAATTTTGCATGTTAACTGATTTATATCTCTACGGTTTGTTTGGTAAACTACAGCTCTGAACTGATTGTTGTTTCGGTTTTACAGATGTTTGAACTGAGTCTGGTGTGAAATGGAACCTGTTGACTGTCGGGCAGTGATCCCGTTTTTGTATTTGAAAGGACGTACACCGTAGGAGAATTTTCATGAAATGAACGAAACTTATGGTGATAATGCCCCATAAAATGACCTTGTAAAACGCGTTGCATCCTGAATTCAAACATGGCTGGGAGTCTGTGGAAACAGCTCCCAGACCTGGCCGCCCCCTTCTGCCATTGATGGGGCGTTTGCCGTCAAGTTGAGGCTGCCATTTTAGAAGATCGGTGCATTACTATTCACCAAATAGCCCAAGATATCAAGATTAGTACAGGGTCTGTGGAAACTATCATTCATGCATAAGGTGTCTGTCAGATGGGTTCCCAGGTTGCTCACACCATTCCAGAAGCGAGAATGCGTCGAGTGCTCGAGGACATGTGCCAAGAAGATGAGTCAAATCCTCCCACGTCCTCCCTACTCTCCTGACCTTGCCCCATCTGACTTTCACATCTTCCCAGCCATGAAGTTGTTTTTGAAAGGAAAGCGTTTCTCAGATGATGCAACATTTATACCTTAATTCACGTCATGGCTTGAGGACCAAACGGTGTACTTGTTCGTAAGGGATCTGCTGTTGTGCAGCACCTTGATAATGAATTCAAGCAAGTTTTCCGACCAGAAACTAAAACAAAAGGCGACGTTAGAAAGCTAACTTACAATGTTTATCTTGGGAATTTCTCAACAATGAGAAAATTTGAAGAACATGGATGGCGTATTCTCCTTTCAGAAATGTCTTTTTTTGCTTCTGTTGAAGATCATTTTAAACTGGACTGTCAAATTTTTCTGCTGGTGTGGGTTTTACGAATTGGAGGAAATTAAACCCAAAACTATATGAATATGAAGCTAGAATATCTCATGGTCAAGCGTTGTTCAACTAGAACGATCTAGAGATCCGACTTGCTGAAGGAAATGTAGTTGACTAAATAGAGCAATATCTTATTGAGAAGTTACTAAAAAGTGGCGGGAAATTCTAGCTAGACAGCTGGACATCATCATGTTTCGCGTCAAGCAGAATCTGCCACTACAATGATTAAAGAGGGAATTTTTTAAGAATTGTTATGAACCTGTGCTCCGTAAACATTTGGTGACAGTTAACCTGAGAAAAAATCGTCACTTCTTATCTGTCATACGAATCCAAAATGAATTTGTGAGCATTTTTTTAGAAAGAAAATCATCGATCAGATGAAGGAAATACAGATTTTGCTTACTTTTTGAGAGCACTTCTGAGGTATCTCACAAGGACCAGATGAGTGAGGTGTTGCGTTATGTAAAAATTGACGAAAATAATGTGACAATGGAGGTGTCATTTTCCACTTCATCGAAGCAAAAGGTAAAAACGCGGAGGACATTTTTAAACTGATTTTCAGAGAAATTAGAAATGGGATTCACATTAGTTACTGTATTGCCCAGGTATCTGATAATACCGCCGTTATGGCAGGAAATCGATCAGGTGTGCAGAAAGGATCTCCAAAATCAAACCAAAAGCTCTATTTGTGCCATGGACTAACCATTCATTAAATCTGGCTTGTGTACATGCCGCTTCTGTAGTGGTTCACTTGGTTATATTTTTTAGCATCGTGGACCGGCTATTCTCGTTCATTTCTGCCTCTACACATCACTGCTACATCTTGATTCATTTGACCGATCTAAGTATCAAGCAGACTGTGGTAATTAAATGGAGTAGTTGAGTAGATGCTGTAAATGCTGTGGTAAAAAAACTAGTGGGAGTTATCATTCTCCTCGAACAACACACAGAAAAAGTGAAAAATGCAACCACAAGATCAGAGATATCTTTAATTCTTAACTCGGTATTGCCATTTCCGTTTCTTTTCTTTCTGAACCTTTAGAAAACCATTCTCCCAGGAATCAATGATGCCCATAACTAGCTTCAAACAAGGGGCTAGATCTGCAAAAAAGTTCTGTCAAGCTGACAGCGTTAAGAATTTCTTAAGAATAGAGGAAAGATGGTGGACACTGCAATCGACGAGTCAAAAAAACTCTCCAGATACGATGCTCCAAGTTTTTCCCCATTTCATGGGGATAAGCATGGTACATCATATCTGCAAAAGAAAATTAAAGGGTGGTGGGCGATTGATTGATGTAGAACTGGGGTTTGATACTGAGTTGAGATGGGAAATGCTGCCTGTCATAGACAGGTTGACTGAAGAAATATCTTGCAGATTTCAACAATTCACAATCATGAAAGTAAATGCGCTTTTCTTACACTGTCAAATCTATGATAATTGTTATTGTCAGCTTGTCGTGATTGGCGAAGATATCGAAAAAGATAAATTATTTGCCGAAAGGAAGAGATTGTGTGAAAGTTACAGGAAAAGACAAAATCAATGGGCCTCAAGTTTGAACTTTATACTAAGATACCACCTTGGAGATTCCGTCGCTTATACTGTGATCTTGCTGCGCATTTTCCTTACCCGAACTATTAGCGTCGCCAGATGAGATTAGCGTCGCCAGATGAGAACGCTCTTTCTCGAAACTGAAGCTTATAAAAATCACCTTCGATCAAACCTGAGCCAAATATGACTTAAGGGCTTGGCAATCCTCTACAGAGAGAGGGAACTTGTCTATATAGTGAATATTGATCGAGCTGTTGATAACTTTGCTGAAAAATGCGCGAAAAGTATGTTTGTAAATTTTAAACTAAATTGGGGGCTTGCAATAGTTCTCTCATAAAAAAAGTATTGCCTTATTTTCAATAAATAAATACATTTATTTTAAAAAAATTATAAACTATTTTTAAAAAGGATTGAAAGATTATTAACAGCAATCCATTTCTTTAATTTCGTGATGAACCGAGCGATTAAACAAACGGATTCTAAAAAGCACGGTTACAAGACGTTTTTTTTCTCTCTTCAAGAGGTGCGACCTAGTAATAATTACATTATAAAGAAAAACAAAAAAACATTACCTCGGACTATCCTCTTTTTGATTCAGCAATTTTTTGTGAAAATTCGGAAATAACAATAAAAAAAATAATAATTATTATTTTATCATTTTTTGAAAATTTAATGTATTCGAATGTTCTTTATAAATTCAAATTTCATATATTATCATTTATATTTATAAAACAATTTTTCTAAAATATGTGACTTTCCATTTCTTACATTTTGCGCTTAAGCTGAGCGATTGGAAAAATGCATTTTAAAAAAACGCCAATACAAGACTTTTTTTTTCTCTTCGAGATATTTTATATTAATATGGGCATTCGCTTTCGTAGTTTAAGGTACAAGAATTATATAATGCAAGTTATTTATAAAACCTGTGCTTTATTTGTCTTTTGTTATAGTAAATGACTACATAGTGGAAAAGGGTTTAATTTTTAATGTCGTCTTCCTAAGTTATGAGTGTACCGACTTAGTTTAGAATATCTGTTTTTAATTCTTAAGTTATGTTGTCTGCCACCGGGATATCTAACAGAGATGGAGGAATTTCTGTTGTTTTTAATATTTTTAAGTACTAGCTGTGCCACCCGACGTTGCTCGGGGCCATATAATCAATGAGAAAATTGAAGTTGATTTTTAAAATAATTGTTATTCCTTGGAGAGGGGAATTTTAATGTATATGTATCGTTTGCTATTTCGAGCAAAATAATATTTTATCAACCCCAGGACGGCTATTACACATGTGAAATAATTGTACTTTCCCTAGAGCAGGTAATTTACAGAATGTATATGAAATAGTTTTACCTTTTGGGGATGGGTAATTTACAACACATATTCAAAATATGTTTACCTACCTTCGGACGGGTAATTTATATACATATATGAACAATTTAATATACACTCAACAATGATTTCCACATAGGCTACCATGAAATAATTTTTAAAAGATGGATTATTATGATTGCCAAATTAATACATAAATAAACTGTGTTGCTTAATAAGTTCGCACCCCTTGCTTGATCATAAATTTCAACATTACATCGTTTTTTTCGTACCCCACTATCGACACTATTATGTAAGAAAAAATGTAATTTTTGGAAGATGTCTTAGCAGGATTTTAAAATTATTGCATAAACATATTTACAAATTTAAGTGATTAGACAACCCTTGCTTCATTATCAAATTCTGCATTACCCCGTTTTATTTTCCCAACTACCGACGCTCAATTTTTTGGGGGAAAAGGACGTCATTTTTAGAAAAATACTCAGCCGGCTTTACAAACAAATAAAAACATATGTTGAGAAGCTTTGTGATTACGCAACCCTTGATTCACTACAAAATTCTACATTACTGTGTTCTCTCCCTCCCTGCTAACGACAGCATCGTTTTAAGTTAAATGATATCATTTCTTAACCATAATAATTACATAAATGCATTGATGTCAATGATCATTAGGCAACTTTTATTTTACAACAATTTTCAATATAAATATGTTTCCCCCTTACAGCCAACAACACATTAGTACGAGAAACGATGTCACTTTAGGAATATGATTCCATAGTTATTCCATATTTTTGGAATATGACATTTTGGGAGATTGCACTACTCGAAAATGGCCATTGCTCTCTTCAGCCCCACCCCAAAAGTGAAGGTTTATTAATTCATAGTGAACTCCAAAGTACGTAAAAAGGCAACATAATCATGTGTCGTTCTACTCACCACTACAACTATGACTTCATTTCCAGAAGTTATCATTGAAAATTCAGAAAATATTGTTGATCACCTACAGAAACTGATAAATTATCTGGGCTTATTATTTCATTAATAACCTACCTATCAATTTACTCACATCACATTATTTTTATAAATTCTTGGATATGTTACTAATTTCGAACATCATTTTTTAAATTCTAATCCACATTATCGAAAAATAATAATATTGGTGTATTGTCTGGGTTGGTTATTCCATTAAAAACACACCAATCAATTAACTCACATTTCATGATTTTTCATAATACTTGGATACGTTACTAAGTTCGACCGTAATTTTAATCAACATTATCGCACCCCCCACCTTAGGAAAATAATAATTTTAATACATAGTCTGGACCGATTAATTCCTTACAAACGCACCAATCAATCAACTTACATTTCATCATGTTTTATAATTCGTAGATATGTTACTAATTTCGACATTCAGTTTTTCTAATTTTAACCCATACTACGCCCCTCCCCATACGAAAAGATTAACTTTGATATATAACCTGGGTTGTTTATTTTATTACAAACACATCAATCGATTTATTCTTCATAATTTTTGGATATATTACTAATTTCCAAAATCATTTTTGATATTTTTAATCCACGTTATCGCCTATCCTTTACTAAAACAATAACTTCGATTTATTGTCTAGGCCGATAATTTCATTACAAACAGACCAATCTATTAACTCACATTTCATCATTTTTCATAATTATTTAATATGTTACTAATTTCGAAAATCATTTTTATAACTTTAACCCATATTATTGCTCCTCCTTTATGAAAATAATAAATTTGATATATTGTCTGACGTTATTGCCTACCCCATATTAAAATAATAAGTTTGATATATTTTCACCTCCGGCTATTTCATTGCAAACACCATTAAATTAACTCACATTTCATCATTTCTCATAATTCTTTGATATGTTACTAATTTCGACAATAATTTTCCGTGATTTTAACCTACATTCTAGCCATCCTTTACGAAAATATAACTTTGATATATTGTCTAGGCCGATTATTCCATTACAAACACACCAATCAATTACTCACATTTAATCATTTTTCAAAATTCTTGTATACGTTACTAATTTCGGTAATTATTTTTTATAATTGTAACATATTTGATAGCTTCAGCCCTTACGAAAATATAACTTTGATATATTGCCTGGGTCGAATATTTTATTACACACATACCAATCAATAAATAAACATTTTATGATTTTTTTATAATTCCTGGATATGTTGCTGATTTCAACAATCATTTTTCATAATTTAACCTATATATCAACCTTTCCTTAATAAAATAATAACCTTGTATAAGTTATTTATTTCATTCAGACTTATCAAGCGATTTATTCTCATTACATGATATTTCATGATTCTTAGATAGGTAATTAATTTCGACAAACATTTTTCATAATTTTATTGACATTATCGCACCCCCTTACGAAATTAATAAGTTTGATATAGTGTCTGGGTCGATTATTTCATTAAAGATACCAATCAATTAACTTAAATTTCATCGTTTTTCATAATTTTTGGATATGTTACTAATTTCGACAACACTTTTTATAATTGTAACCAACATAATGATCCTATTCTTGTGAAAATTATAACTCTGATCTTTTGTCTGGGTTTATTATTTCATTACAAACACACCAATCGATTAGCTCATATTTCATAATTTTTCATAATTCTTGGATATGTTACTCCCTTCCTTACGAAAATAATAACTTTGATCTATTTATATATCTTTAGGTTTGTTTTCATATTAACAAATTTAAAACTGCGAATAATTTACGTATAGTTTTTTGTGTTTTTGTTTTTAAATACAAAACCATAAAACAATGAGTTTGTGTCATTAGTTAGAATTGCAATTAAAAAGGACCGAACGTTCCAGCCTGGGAAAAAACGAAAGTACGCGCGTGCGCATACAAAACAAAATTTCGGCGAATGTTTAATGATCATTTTACATTCGCTATAAACCATGGTTCATGAATATTATTATCTGAGAATTTCAATGCTATTTGACCAGTAGTGTAATATTTTAACTGTTAGATATTTACACACACATACGTCTACTGTTTTATTTATAAAGATTACAAATATAGACATTGCTGAATGCTCCTCCAACTACCGAACATATAATAACAGCAGTGATTTTTCTCTATATCGTGCTAAATGTTGGCAGAATGGGGCTTACATTTTGGAAAGTAATAGAACTTTTATAGGATTGGTGATTACTTCTAGTAGAGAGAGAAATTGAATTTTGTACATCAATTGCATTTTATATGGTGGCATTGGTGAGCAAATTTGTACGTCCAGGGGCACAGTTATTGCAATTGTTTATGCAACTAACATATATATATATATATATATATATATATATATATATATATATATATATAGATAGATACATATATACATATATATGCATATATACATATATATACGTATATATACATATATATATATATTTATATATATACTTATTTTGAGCTACAAAATTTGATTTCAATCAAGTTAGTCACGCTACGTTTAGTTCGATAGTTTTTTTTGAATGTGAGAACAAAAATAATAGTGACTATTTTCAACAGTTCAATTGCCTGTTGTTTGAAACAAAACTGCGATGATTCTCAGCTTTTTGTGAACATATACCTGTGATGTGATAAGCTGTTTACATGTTTCATTTTATACTTCTTATAAATTATTATTTTAAGTAAAAGAATTATATGTTATCGAAAATTGCAGAGACAGTGAGTAATAAATAGATGGACAATTTCTAGATAATTAAGTACCGATTTTAATTGTCGAAATTACAAACAATTGAAGCGCTGTCTACAATCTCTTATGGTGCGAACAACTATGTTTAAATAATAGTGTAAAGTCTATGCGTAGGAGGACAAAAACATAGACAAACATATTCTTTTAAAAGTCTATTGTGTACAAGTATTTTGATTTATACAATCCTACTGAGAGAAATCAATGTAAAAATAATTATCCAACGTTCCATTCAAAGCTTCACACAAATAGTCATCTATTGGCAATCGTTGTGCATTGATCGCAGCATCTTTTAATCAACACTTCGTTTTGGTAGTGATGTTAGATTTTTGTCTTTGTTCTCTTCTCATTTCTCATTCTGCCTCCCCCAAATGACGTAACATGGAATCACGAATACACAACTGTCATGTTCCCCCAAGAAAAATAAAAAAAATATATTATCATTTACAGAATAAATATATGCTGCATTCTTTACACAAGTAGATCAAACAGATGATTTAATCGATTACATTTGAGATTTTTTTTGCATCAAGATCTTATTGATATAATCATACATAGCTATAATCGATGGTTGATTTGTTTGTTTATTAGAGTTTTTTTTCACATTGCTATTACAATGTGCTATTTATTTATTTTTATATGAAAAAGAATGACATATATATATATATATATATATATATATATATATATATATATATATAATCTTTGGCCCACTTATTGTTAGGTATGTGATTGCAACACTAGTTCGATCCTAGTGCTAGTATGAAATAAATTGACTAACCTAAATTTACAAAATCACTTAAACCATCGCGTAAATCCACAACAATAATCTCAAATAACGTTTATTAGATGTACAATTTTGTCACCAGTAGCAAAGTCAAAAGGCATTCGACGAAAACTGTTGAATAATGAGTTATATTATTTGTCTCTATTTTTTTAGATGAGGTGTTTTCATTGATTGAGATTGTCGGACTGACTTCCTCATATTGGTTGCTTTCGTCACAACGTTTCGGCCGTTTTGCCCTCCGGCCTTCATCAGGTGTTTTGTATCGAACTTGGGAACCCTTTGTTAGGAGTCTCGAACCCAACCCTTTATTATTATTACGGGGGTACCGTGAGCGGACTCCAGCTAGGCTCTGGGACATAGTTGCTGATTTGAGTTATATACTTTCAGAAATAGTGACGATCAATTGAATGATATGAGGGGAGCTCCAATGTTCATGTTACATGGATAGAGCTGAATAACTCCGGCTTAAAATTCAGGTCCAAATTTAACTTCAGGAAATAGTTTAATTTAAACTGGAACAAAAATTTAAATAAACTTTTAATGTTGGTATTGTAGTTTTGATTTGGAAAAAAACATACTAAGCGTCTTATCAGATTGGTACTCTATATTACGCCTAGGTACAGGGTAGACTAGTAGTTATTTATATGGCGTTTAACATCGATTAAATGCTATTCTGCCCAAAAAAAACACAATTAAACGCTATAATATATTACACAATAAGACGTGCTCGTAAATCAACGTTAGTAACAAATTTCATTTTGTTGCTTGTAACTGGCACGCGCAGGGCACTCAAGTCTTATGTATAAGTGTATTACTTGAGTCTCCCTACGCAAAAAAGGACTTCACCCAAACAAATAAAAAAATGACGTAAAAGTAATTCAAGGAATCACTGTCGAGGTGTTCTCGTGGAGTGTCTGGCCGTATCACCTGAGTTGTTCGAGATCGTGTGTCCAAAATTATTCGAGAGCTTACCTGGTCGAATCGGCAAAATCGTCAGGGTCCGTACTGTTACATATTGGGAGGACGTTGGTCTCTTTTTCTTTCTGAAGCTACGAGCACTCCCGAAAATGGATTGTATCTTGGAAACCAACTGGTGCCCTTCCTGCAATTTCCTTGAAAAAAACACTTGTAGAATATCCAGCCGCAGCAAACATAAAGAGAAGGGTCTGCTCGGTATATCTTACCAGTGGCTAACTGAGTAGCGAATACATATACTGCTAAAGATAATGTGTCTTTTTGCAAAAATTAAGGGAAAGCAACAGCAAGAAAAAATATTGCAATGCTAAACCTATGCCGATATTATTTTCAAGTAGATTTCGTTTAGTCCTTTGGCCTTTTTTAATATTTAGATTAAAAGACAGGTATATTGTCTTATTGGGATTTAGGCTCAATCTCGCCAATCTTATTAATGCGAGTCGTTGTCAATGCCGTTCTAAGCCATGACATGGATATAAAATCGTACGCCATTTTTATATTGACGACGGGTTTGCTAATGAGTATACGTGTATACTTACACCCGTATCAAAAATATTTAAAGATGTTTGGTCTGGCATGGTAGACCCAGAAATATTGGAAATAGGCTAATTTCTGTTATGACTCCGTTTCAAATAGGAGCAAATAAATTTGCTATGGTTTCATGGAAGTGAACCTTCAGTGTTCCCCGCTAGACTTACTTGTCGAATTGCGTTGGCGACAGGTTTGCGAATAAGTATGTGTGTATTCTTAGACCCTTATCAAAATTATTCGGAGACGTTTGGTCCGGCAAGGAAAACCCTGAAAAGTTTCGACTTGGCTAATTCCTGTGGTAAAGAAATTACGTTTCAAGAAGAAGCAAATAAAACTGCTATGACTGAGTGGAAGTGAAATTTCAGTAGTCCCCGCTAGACTTACCCATCGAATTTTATTTTCATTGTTCGGGAAATTTACTATCCAATTCCGCTGAGTTCCTGGTGGCGGTATTTGTGAAATGAAAGTAAAACATGTTTCAGCTGGATGGCACTACAAAGTGCAATCCCCTCTTCCGGAACGGATGGTTCAATACATTTTTTCGAGAGTGGATCAATACGAGGTGATCAAAGATGACTGATTTAGTTATGTACTAGATGTAATAATGTCGGCAATGCATAGTTTCACAGCCACCAGCGAGTTTGTTGAATGCAGGGTACTGTGGCGGAAGACGTAAGCTAGCATCGAGCCGTAATTGAGGAAAAGCCTATATATTGGCTGAGTTTGAAGCTTTGCGGCGAGGTGTTAACCTGACAGTGCCAGTGGAAAACCAAAATAGTCAAGCCGTGGTTGGGCGTAAGTATATATATATGCATATATATGAATTTCCATGCCTATATCGGTGGATATCTGACACCTTGCGCGGACCGAACACGTAATGCACGTAAAAGAAAAAGCAGTTTGATGTGATGTTTTTAAGGTGTTCTTACTTTTTTTTCTTTTTTCTTAAAATGCTCCAAACCAAGGAAAGAGTACACAGCATGTCTACACACATAAGTGCAACTATAAGTCAATGGCTATCTCACTACATCTAAACGTGAAAGTGTTTATAAATGAACGAAATTCTTAAGGATCAAAAAATCTCTCACTGCTTTCGATCATAAGATTACAAGTAACAGAACCTGCTGAGCATCTGTAAACCACACAAACGTTTATGTACTCAGTAAAGCCATAAACACTTCTATTGTATACCACGTTTAATATGGCTGGCGTTATGGCATAATAACTGGTTTTGTATCATGCAATTATCATACATAAAATATGCCCAAACTTGAACTAGAATTACCGATTTTCCCTTCTCCCCAGGATACGTGCCTTTTTTTTTCGCTATCAAATTCTGATTGATGGTATTGGCGACTAACAGGATAAGAAATCCCAACCCTATAAATAAAAAGACAATTATCTTTCCGAAAAAGAAAACAACAACTTAAACATTATCCACTAAAAGTTGAACGGAAAGTATCTGAAGCCAATTAAAGCGGTCGTCAATAACATTAGACTAAAAAATCATTGACTTTCTTAAGTGGAGCTTCATTAGGTTCGTAAACAGTGGCCGGATATCTGTTATTTTGACTTGAGAATTGAATAAGGAAATGACAAGCAAAACATCAGAAAAACAGAAATTGCCTAAGACGAGTAATGAATGCTGAAGAATCTAGTAGCTATAAAATCGATGAAAAGAATAGAACCGCAAAGATAAAGTTTAATTTTGTTATTTGTCCGCTCTTAGGTTAAATGCAGAGAAAATACTCGGATTACTTAGTGGCATATGTCCAGTACAATTTTATGATTATATCACCATTCATAATACTAGGAATTATGTGCAAATGTCATAGTAAATATATGAAATAGCTGGAACAAAAATAGTGTTGTTGTGCATATAAATTTAGAAGTAAACACGTCTTGTTAGACATGACAAGAATATTTACACCATATCACAAATAAACAAGACAAACGGGGAATTTTATATAAACAATATAAAAATCGGAAATAAGAGTAAAAACAATAGTTATTTAATTTATATATTCTGAGTCTTACCTTTTTGGCATTGTAATCTCAATTAAATATAATTAATCCAGAAGCTGAAAAGACTGGTTATACTTATTAAGCAAAAGAAAGTACTTCACTCAATGTTTTTTTTTATCTTATTAAATATTCTTTTCCTTAGGAGATTAGACACAATAAACATACTTTAATATACGTATTTACAGAGTTCCGTATTATTTTGATCAAGATGGTGGTGGGGCAGCCTATAATTATAGATATTTATCCACTATTTCATATTAGTCGTGTGGATTTTTTTAACAGAATATTATTATGTCTTTAAGGTGCCCCTACATTTTTCTCTAGGTATATAGGCAAGGTTGTTTTGGAAATTGTTTTCGTTTGCTGCCATGCGCCTATAATTACTGGAATTATAGAGATCTTTATGAGATCCCTTTTTTATCACACTCATCCTTTTTATCAGAATAATCTGTTGTGGTCTGAAATACATCGGAAATATTCCAACTCGTGAAAAAAAGAAATAAATTGAATTGGGATTTTCTTCCCACTTTTAATAACATATTTTTGCAGTGTTTCCCTGTGTATTTAATTACATTTTGTATGAATAATTATGCTTCAAAAGGACTAATACCCAGTCACGTTACTTTAATAAATACCACACTAAAAGCGCACTAGCGATTTCTTTACAACTCGATCAGTTTATAAACAGCAACGTGATCAATAACAACAACAGCAGCAGCAATTATTTTTAAAACGGTAAAAAGTCAGGATATGAAATTCTTTCACTGTTTTAAGATGGACCTGTTACTACCCGAAATATATCAGAAATATTTAACTTTAGAGAAAAGAAGAAAAATACATCTAATCGTATTGTCCTTTTATCAAACAAAATATGCTGAATTTAAAAGCGTTCTAAAAATTATTTAAATTAATAAATTAAATATTTACGAAGTACGGGAAGAATCCATGTGACCCTCGATTTATCCATCTAAAAAATATGATATTAATGCGGGAGTACTTCAGGGGACGATCCTGTGGCATTTTTTATAATATTCATAAGTGACCTCCCGGATAAAATTGTGTCTGAAATTATTATCTTTGCTAATGATAACACGGTATATAACTTGCACGAGAGGAAGCAAATAAAAGCATATCTAAAGAAATGGTAAAAACAGTAGAAGATGACCTCCAATCTGTAGCTGAAGGGGGACAAAAATTGCTGATCACATTCAATGCTGCCAAACTAAAATTGTTTTCTTCACAAATTACAAAAAAAAAAACTTTTCTACCATTAATTGCAATGGCCCAAACGCACATTACCTGACACCATTTCCTTTAAACTCCTAAACAAATAAGGTATTACCGACCGACCAAGCACCCCACCTCCCACCTTCCCCCTTTTCTCTTCCCGCTTTTCTCGTACCCCTCCCCTTACATCATTTATTCCTTAAACGAACTTTTCTGTAAAGTCTAAGGAGGCTAAATAACGACCAAAAAACGGTCGCGTAGCTTAAAAAAAATACGTAACTGAACAGGAAAAAACGGTAATAAAAATTATATATATATATATATATATTTGCTTATTTTTATTTTATATTTTAATTAATTTTTTCTAATTGCAGTTTGGAATTAAGACTAAAAACAACGTAACTCTACTGATCCTGTTCCGCTAATGTTCTTGTTTTTTTATCTTTTTTGTCAATTATGCTTAAGTAAAATTCTCTAATCCGAAAAACATAAGCTGACTTCACAATTCCCATTATTGGAACTTAATCATAAAGTGAAGGCGGAAGGTTCTACCTCGAGGTATTTAAAGCAAAGAAGAAAAAAACTTCCACGGATTAATATCTTCAAGTACTACCATAAACTGGGAATGGGGCAAAGGACTTATCCTAAGTAGAAATTAAGAAGTCAGTCTTACCCTTTTTTTAAATACAGTGGATGTGTTAGCTGCAACTTCAGTAACTCTCGCTTTTCCTTTTTTGTCCCCTAGTCCTCATTTCCAATGAGTGATGTTTCTGACAAAGGGTGAAGAAAAAGCTGTTTCCTAGGTCGGTAGTACTTCGTGGGGCTTCTCGATGCCATACTAGTGGGTAAGTATTACGGCGTGACCTTATCATGTGCTACAAAAAACTTCCTTTCTTTTCTCTCTTACTTTCCCCTCTGTACTTCTCTAACCAAATATACTGACGTGTTCCACTTATCCCAAAATGCTCAACATGAAATATCTGAAAAGAAAACACGAATAAACCTAGAACCCCATCCTCCAACGTAGACCACTACTACGTCTCCTTCTCCAACGTAAGGGTTCTACGTTCTAAACTTCCACAGGTTGAACACCAATTACAGGAGGCAAAACCAGACATATTTTTTCTAAGCAAAACTGGAATAGGGTTGACTGCCTCCCATGATGAGTTCATAATTAATGGATACTCTCTTAACATCCAAAACCGACCCCAAAGATTGCCATGGGCATGTAATATGTGCCTATATTAAATAGTGCTTCCCGTGTTGCAGGGATATCTCCATATACGATCCTAATTTACCTTATATGTGTTTCCGGGTTGCACTTGCCTACACCACTGCATTTATATTTGTCATCTATTGCCCCCACAACAGCGGAGATACTATCTTAAGAGTGTATCGGAGAAAATTTACCACATCCTGTCTGCTTATCCTGCGGCTAACAATCACATTTTCCGTGACTTCAATGTCCACAATGTGGAATGGCTGACCCACTCAAACAAGACTGATGACGAGGGGAGGGTCTGTCATGATTTTGCCATTGTCTATGACCTTACAGATTGTTCGCGACCCCACGCATGTGCCGATACTACCGGTCAGTAGGAAAGCCTTCTAGACCTTTTTCTCTTCACTTCCTCTGGAATCCTCCGAACACTCCGTTGTATCAGTTAAGATAAAAGCGAAATATAATAAGTCTACAGACGTATCCCTTCACTGTATTGTATACCAATACTCTATGGCTGGCTGGGATAGCTTCAGTACATTTATACCTGCTCTACCCCTCCATTTCATGTTTAAGAAGGATGTGTCCTCTATAGTATCAGACCTGACCGAAAGGTTACGTGTAGGCATAGACCAATTCATACAATCCAAAAATTCACAACAAAAACCTAACAGCCAGCTATGGTTATCAGCTTAATGTCCTGGTGCCATCGCAAACAGAAATCACTTTTTCCATAGCTACCAATGTAATAGATGCATTGAGATTAAAACTGCTTTCAGGACCGCCAACAACCACGGTAAAAGAGTAAAAAAAATGAAAGAGAGCTATATGCTCAATCCGTTAAATCAAAAGTAGCTAAACAGCGGCTTGGTTCTCATCAGTTCTGGCAAAAAGCAAATAGCATCCTGAACGGAAGCGTGCGTTCTATCCCAACCATTATCAATTGTCCAGACGTCATCTCGTCAGCATCAGGCAAGGCCAAAATATTTGCCAAAAACTTTGCAGCTAATTCTACCCTATGCGAAAATTGCCACCAACTCCCCGTATTTCCTCCTACAACACACGACACGCTAGGTAACATACAAATATCTGTGCGTGAATTCGCCAAGCTAATCAAGAACATTGATTCTTGTAAAGAAGCTAGCCCTGATGTTATTCCAGATATAGTGTTAAAATAGCTACAACCAAAACTTTCACCAATACTTACCAAACTGTTTAAGCGTTTCTTTAAGGAGGTGCTTTCCAACACCCTGGAAAGCTTCATCAGTATGCCCTGTATTTAAGAATTTAGGTGATAAGTCATCTCACTCTCAATACAGACTAATAAGTCTTCTGAGTGTCATGAGTAAGTTGCTGAAATATATATTAATATTGAAGTAGTCAACCACCTCAGCAGAAATAACCTTCTTAGTGACACTCAATATGTTTTCCGTTCTGCTAGATATACAGTAGACGTACTAACAGTTATATTATATAAAATTAGCGAATCTCTCGACAAAGGCTCAATTTCTAGGGCAATTGCTCTTGACATATAAAGACCTTCGATAATGTATGGCATAAAGGCCTACTTCACAAGATTTCCAGCTACGGTATAACTGGAAATGTTTTCTCTATCATTAAAATATTTCTCTCTGATTAGCTCATAAGAGTAATGGTGGATGGGAAGAAATCAAAGGCCCACAGTATTAATCCTGGGCCCAACTCTCTTCTTGATCTACATCAATGATCTCCCAAAACACGTACTATAATCATTCGTTGATATCTATGCTGATGACACGACTATATATGACAACATATCAAGGGTCATTAATGACAAAGTTCTCTCTGATTCTCTCTCCTCAGATCTTGAGCGCGTGGGGCAGTGAGGAAGAGGTGGTTGATTACCTTTAATGCATCTAAGACCAAGCTCCTATCATACACCATAAACGCTCTGATCCCCATCTGGCATCGGTTTAAATGAATGGCTCTCGTCTAGGGGAGGTCCATGTTTTGATAAGCTTATGGGTTTGATCTTTACTCGTGATCTGAAATGGAACACATACATCAAGTATTTGGCCAAGGTCGCTAGGAAAATGGTGGGATCTTCTACCGCTACAGAAATATCTTACTAATGCTGCAATTCTCTATCTATATAAAAGCCAAATACGTCCACGGATGGAGTACTGCTGCCACATCTGAACAGGAGCTGCTAAAAACAGCCTATCCTGCCTTGACAGAGTACAAAATCGACTTCGTGGCTTAGTGGGGGGGTACCATTTTCTCGTCCCTGCAACGTCTCTCCCACAGAAGAGACGTTGCAAGTCTGACTCTGTTTTATCAATATTTCCATGGCAAGTGCTCGTCTGAGTTCTATTCTGTGGTCTCCCCTCGCCAATCCTTCACGAAAAACACCCGTCTATCTGAAACCGCTGCCAATATTTTCCCCCACTCTTTATCCGTGCCTAAATCAAAACGAAGATTCCATGAACAAAGCTTCTTTCCTAGAACTGCAAGGCTGTTGAACTCTCTGCCGCTTGCCTCTTCCCTCCCGAATTCAACTTGGATGTCTTCAAGTCCAATAAAAACAAACTCCTGGTGAACCTCCCCCTTTAGTAATGACACCTTATCAAATCCCCAACACTAACTATTACTACGATAGTATCCCATTGATTACTGTACACACAATAACCGTTATCCCCGAGTGGCTTCTGGACCTTGATAAGTGGTGACCCCATGTAAAAAAAAAATGTTCATTACTGTATACGTAAACAATTTCACGGGGTTAATTTTATTGCGAGACAATAAAAAATTTGTGCAAGTATTAACATTTTTTGCAGTTGTAGGGTTTAAAAAATGATGAAATATCTTCAAGTAAAACATTGAAAAGTAAATGGGCTATTATTGAGAAATACAAGGATTGAATATGTATTTACTAAAGCTATCTAATATGGCATGGCCAAGAATTGCAGTTGTGTTGACTATACTGTACAGCTATAGCTCATGTTTATATGTTGAGGGGGTTATGTTAACACGTCTATTTGACGTGGGTATTATGATTTTATGATAATGAATCAAACTGAATGATAATACGCAAAAACCTTCATCAGATATTTATTACTATGTTTTATATTGAAGGGGACAGCTCTCGATTTCCAGTTAGAAAAAAGTAATTAATTCGAAGATAATACTTGTTAAAGGAGAATGCCTGAATCAAACTCAGTATTAATATTTTAAATATACCACATATTGTTATTTATATATGATTCCAGGAATGCAGTGGAATTATCCGTTGCACTTAGAAATAACTATAAAACAAAGTAAAGTCAGAGGATTAATGAATAATCAAATTAAGAATGCTTTTTTGTTGCCAGAACACATGTTGGAAACATGCGCAATATCCATGTGAGAAACAAAGAAATAAACAGTCAATATAAACAGTTAAGTAATTGTTCGAAATCAGTTTTGCAGTTAAGATAGGAATGACAGGGTAGTTAGAGATGAGTTCGAGTTGGAGAGAGAGTAAGCCTAAGCCTCTTTTAGGAAGCGAGGGGAGTAGGAGAAACCAAATATAGCATTCTAACACCGCATTAGAGGCTCATCAGGCACCTTACCAGTTGGAAAATATATTCATGTTGTTAGGAAAGCCTTTGCCTACGTTTGCCATCAACCGTAAGGCAATGTGCTTCGTCTTCCTTTTGTATAATGAGCTTCATATGAAATACTTAAGAAAGAATGGCTCTCCTCTCTATGTTTAAAGAACAGTTCATTACATCTCTCAGTCTCTTCTATTATAAATGTGAACCACGTAATTGAGTCGCCATTGTCACTGTGTACACAATTACATCACGTATCATCTGCTCTATTAACATCCCGCAACGCTATACAACAAGTAGCAAGCAATATTGAATTTGTATACTGTGTCTAAAAGAAATACTCGATAACATGTGTGTGCGCTTTGTACGGTCCGATCGCTTGACAAGAAAAAGGAAAAATGAATTGGCGAGTCGTACTTGCGTTTATACCTTGCAAAAACGCCTGAAGAATATTTAGCTCTTCAGCTATTGTCAGTACAGCATTAGCTTTCTTAAGATTGACAAAAAGGCTAAGAATTAAGTAAATTCAAGGTAAAAATGTGTACATAATCATGTTTCGAATTGAGGTTTTTGCGCTCCAATGTCAACTGTTATTTCTTTTTTTTACTTTTCGACAATTATTAGCTATTTGCCCGGGTATAAAATTCTTCCGAAAAATCTTCCAAGGTCCAAACCACCTATATCTCAACTTTAAATTTGTCGATCAAATATTCAGAATTGCTTTATAACGTCTTTTGAGTGACTAAGCCTAATTTATATGCAAATCAATGCACATTAAATTACAATCCCCATGATCCTTAAAAAGCATTACACAATGCGCCGTAGTAAGATTAACACACATCAAATTCAACCAACGTTAAGTACGATTTGCGTCTCGAGTACCGCTGGAGACTACTAGTCTCTCGAGTAACGCTAAGCACTAGTAGCCTCTCCAGTACGACTTGACACTATAAGCCTCTCCATCACCGATGAAGGGTAAAAGAGATTTCGAGAACCAGTAGAAAATAGTAATTTCTCACACACCGCTCGATAATATAAGCCTCACACACATTTCTAGACCTTACTACGTCTCAAACACCGTTAGAAACTATTAGCTCCCTTAAAAAAGTTCTGCAAGATCTACCGCAGATGTGCTGACGGTTATATCCCACATGATTAGTGAATCTCTTGACAAAGGCTTCCTTTCTAAGGCAATAGCTCTTGACATATCAAATCCCTTCCACAATGTATGACATAAGGGTCTACATCACAAGATTTCCAGTTACGGTATAACAGGAAATGTTTTCTCAGTCATTAAATCATTTCTCATCGATAGGCGTATAAGAGCAGTGGTAGGTGGACAAAAAACGGCCTGCAATATAAATGCTGGAGTCCCTCAGGGGTCAATCCTGGGCCCAACTCTCTTTCTGATCTACATCAATGACCTCCCTAAACACATACTTAAATCATTCGTTGACATCTTTGCTGATGACACGACCATCTACGGCAACACATCAAAGGCTGTAAATGACAAAGATCTCTCTGATTCTCTCTCCTCTGATCTCGAGCGCGTGGTTCAGTGGGGGAAAACGTGGTTTGTTACCTTTAGTGCATCCAAAACCAAACTCCTATGCTTACATCATCAACGCTCTGATCCCCATCTGGCATCAATTGCTCTCGTCTGGGTGAGGCCCTGTGTTTTGACAAGCTTCTGGGGTTCACCTTTACTCGTGATCTGAAAGGGAACACGTACATCAAGTCTGTTTCCAAGGTCGCTGGAAAGATGGTGGTATCCTTCTACCGCTCCAGAAGATATCTCACTACTGATGCGATTCTCTTTCTATATAAAAGCCAAACACGTCCAAGGATGGAATATTGTTGCCATATCTGGGCAGGAGCTGCTAAAAACAGCCTATCCTGCCTTGACAGAGTACAATTTAGACTTCATGCCTTAGTGGAGGATGCCCTTTTCTCTACCCTGCAACCTCTTTCCCATAGAATAGACGTTGCGAGTCTATCCTTGTTTTACTGTTATTTCCATGGCAGGTGCTCGTCTGAACTCCAGTCTCTGGTCCCTCCTCGCCAATCTTTGACAAAAAAACACCCGACTAGCTGAATCCACTGTGAAAAATTTCCCCACTCTATATATGTGCCTAAATCAAAACGCGGATTCCATGAACAAAGCTTCTTTCTTAGAACTGCACGCCTGTGGAACTCTGTTCCGTCTGCCTGCTTCCCACCGGACTAAAACTTGGAGTTCTTCAAGTCCAACGTTAACAAATTCCTAATGAACGGCCCCCTAAAATAAACACTTCATCAAATCTCCACACTAACGTAATGTACTTGCAATAACCCTTATCCCTGAATGATTTCCGGGCCTTGATAAATGGTGATTACTGTGTAAAAAAACAAAACACAAAAAACACTAATAGTTTCTCCAAAACAGCTAGAATTTAATAACATCTAAATCACTGCTAGACTTTACTAACTTTCCTAACATTGTTAGACGTTACTAGCTTCTCAAACACCGATACTCCATTATATGAGACGATGAGGAATAAGCCCGTATCCGAATTACATTTAAATGATCTACTTCTCGACGCTTTCAACTAAAAATAAATCGACAAAAATCATTTAATTCTCGACGCTTTCAATTTTGTAAGTTTGACACGAATAATTTTTTTTTTTTATTACTTGACATTTTACAGTTCCAAAGTTCGTTATAAATCGTTTAATATATCCATTTCTTAACACTTTGAATTTTAAAAATATCCAATTTTCCTCCCAGTCGTTCGATGTTTCAATACTTTCCACGGTTTAAAGAGCTCAATTTCTGTGCAGTCTCTGCTTTAGATATTTAGAAGAACGAAACCTTATTGATATGCAAATCAATGCAATAAAACTACATTTGACATTCAGAAATGACTGTACTTGCCACGAAGTTGAATCTGTCTCTCAATTGTCATTTATTTTTTACATAACTGTGCCTCAAGCTTAGTCGTGTAGGCGTCAGTTTGAGTTCATTTAGTGGTTATTGTAATCGTGGCGGGTTTATCTTCATTCATTGCTCGTGTTACAAGTAAATATTTGGTGTATGTGTTATGAAAATGCTTTTTTTATAAGTGTGTGTGTTCGTGTAAGTGCAAGGGCACGTGTGGTTGAGTTTTTTTTTTTTTAAGAGCATGTGTGTGTAAATGCTGTGCCGGTCAAATACTTTAATGTGCTTGTTTTCATCTGTGCGTATGCTATATTTACTGTATTTCATAATTAATTTAAATGTAAAACATTTATAATATTTTGTATCATACATCTGATAACTTATTAATGATACTTCTATAACTTTTTATAATATAATTTTTTTGGTGCTGATTAAGTTTATATTTTTCTGGATTATTATATATTACATAATGCAACCATTAATTTTAGATGATTTATGCAGTTATATACATGCTAATAATAATTAAGAGTTTAATCCATGTATACGTATAAAATAAGGTATAATAAAATAAATTAAAAGTAAACTACTGTATGTTGTCGATGCTGTTAATCTAAAAATTATGTTATACTTATATTGGATAACGCGTTACATTAGATACAGGGAGGATGTGTACCTGTCTGTGCACACGTGCTAATGCGTGAGTGTGGCACTTCAATGTGGCGATTCTGAGTGGTGTGGAGAATGCACATATGTTTATGCATGCGTTTTCATGACTATGCTATTGTTTAATTAAGTGTTATTAAGTTCTTTTCAATTAAGGAAATAATTTTGTTATGAATTTTTCTTGTGTAAGCACATAAAAGTTATTATCTGTTTGAAGGACTGGAGTTATTTTGAAGTTATTTTAACTGCATTTACGGACGATTCTCAAATTATATAGCAACCTGTCATTATCGATTTCAATATTACTATATCAGGCCATTCTTTTGCCGAGTTATTTCAGGGCTTCTATATAGGATTTGTTGCATAATGTGCCTTTTAGGGCATTACATACATTTCTGGTGGTGTATTGTAGGTTTCCTTTTATTTTGAATGTCTGTGTGCTTTTTTTGCGTATATCCTTCTATTACAGGGTCAAATACACAACATAGCTGTTCATTGCCTCAGTACACTTCCTTTTCCTTGTGTTGTTTTAGTCTGGCTGAGTTTCGAATGTATTTTACGTTTTTGGGTAATGTTCGAATGTATTTATGTTTTTGGGAGGATTTTGTTTTTATTAGAGTTTGTTTTTACATCTTATATATACATACATTCACACACACTCATATATATATATATATATATATATATATATATATATATATATATATATATATATGTGGGGGTGTATGTGTGTGCGTGTCCGCGGAATAAAAAATAACTGCATTACAAAAATGTAAACATCGCGGAACAAAAAAAAAAGGACGAAAGATCGAAAGAAATTAAAGAGCGTGAAATATAACATTCGTACGAAGAAAAAGTGGATGGTTTATATAGGTGCTGTTGTTGGGCAATTTACTCCCAGATTACGTATAGGTAGATTCGTTTGATTCTCACATTAAAAAGCAAAGCACAACAAATAAGTAAATTAGTTTGTTTCAGATAGAATAGTGAATGCTTACAGATTTTACTTACTTGAGTTGTCATCGCTTGAGAGAGAAGAACACATTTGTTTTCAATAATTGCATAGAAATTCAGAAAGGAAGCGAATAATTGATATAATTGCCATTTCGAATTATAGGTTTTCACAAGCAAATGTTGAAGTTTCTGTTATCATGTAATTTATCAAGAGATGTTCTGCACCAACTCAACTTCTTCCTTTGTCGTTAATGTATTCGAAAAATGTATATATTGTATATCGTTTACATTTATTTGCTTGAGATATAGAACTTAGCTGGTAAAAAAACATTCAGCTTTGCTATTTTCTATTGAATTTAACTTTGTTCTTTAACCCGTTGCATCAGAATTAGTTTGGATTATTGCTGTTCATACTTTATCCCCAACTGAGTACTCCGCTGAAACATATGCAGGTATTCTCATACACTTTACATGAATATAAAGTAGAACATCGTGTTCAATGCTTAAATTCCAGTTTCATCTTGAATAGACCAATGTACCTGTGTTCTCAAAAAAGTACTAAGCTTTATATCATGGTTCCACCAAATAATAACCAAAGTGTTTATATTTTCTTTTAACTAAATAGAACCCGATATTACAAAAAAAAAAATGTGTGAATGTTTAAAATATAACATGTATCTTTATTCAAAACTCTCCGAGTGTGTGCACATAAAATACATATACACATATTGCAACAGCCATTTTTAGCTTATTTATTTATAAGTATTTATTTTTCTTAAAGGTATTAACTATAAATATGGCATATTTTTATTGAAAAAAGTTAGGTTTAGAATGGCAAGCAGTTGATTGTAAAGTTACTTTTAGTATTATATATGATTACAATATTTGCTATTATACAGAAAAGTTAAATAGATAATAATATGCAATTGTCCTTTATTTTCTGATACGCATTTAAATTCGCTCTGAATAAAAAAAAATGTTGTAAGAAAGACCACATCAAGGCACTTGGATCAAACGAAAGCTCTGTGTGTTGGCGAAAAACAGTCGGGCTGAACAATTGCATCATCTTTCTCTTCTGTTGCTACAAAAACAAAGATCACCAATAAAACATAATTATATTTCTATACATCCACCCCCATTGTCAACTAAATTCATATAAATCTTAAAGGAGGACTCAGATGAAATGGCAATTGCTGTTTTGGACCGCTCAGAAAGAAAACGAATCCTCAACACAGACAAATCTTGAGCTTATTCAGCCAATTCCTCCCAGTGTGTGCGCACACAGACATCCGATAAAGCGTATTGATATTTTATAAAGGAAAGGGTCGTTATTTCCTCTAAGTATGACACAAAATAACAATAGGTATAAAAAGGAAGTAATACCTAATAAACATAGTTAACTGAATGAGACCATTAATTTTGCATAATCATCAATTCTACGCCACTTATTTGTCATTAGTAATCTATCTTCTTATGTTTATAAAATATAATCTATCTTCTTATGTTTGTGAAATTTTAGCCACATAAATTAGAAGTGAATCCATGAACTCCATCCTTTTCAGAAACATTTCGCCGTTTTAAAGATCAAAATAACATAATAAATTATCATGACAATTAGAAGGTTCGTTTAATTCCGTAATGTATTTGTTATGATGTTAATAAAAAAGGAAAAAGTGAATTAAATTTACCCGCATTGATAGAGACAATCTCCTGTATATGAATATAGTAATGCCCAAACAGAAATAACTTCTATTACGTGCGACTAGTTATAAGACCAACTGTAGGTAGGGTTGCACCTTTGACGTCAAGATAAAATTACACCTGTTCAAGTGTTAGAAAAATAGTACAATATTAAACATTTTGGAACATTGAAAGTTTCATAGTATTATTTCAATTATATATATGTTAAATACAAATCTCTCTCTTTCTATCCCCCTCTCTATCTCCCTATATATATGTATGTATGTATGTATGTATATATATATATATATATATATATATATATATATATATATATATGTGTGTGTGTGTGTGTGTGTGTGTGTGCGTGTGTCTGCATGTTTGGTCGAATGCATAATTGCGCGTATAAATTATGTTTTACTGTGTCTGAGAGTTCTTAGCCTGCTCTTTTTTTATTTAGATTAAATTACAACGACTTTCGCTTGTGCAAAACTTTTCATCTTACTATGTCTATTATCAAAACCTTTTTTTTTTCTCGCGAAGCGTTTTTTTTATCTTTTGACATTCCATGTAATTTTAAATGTCCTGAGATACAATGTTCAAAAAGCAAGTAGGCACACATGACCAAATACGACACCTGCATCTCTTTGTATTCAATCAATGTGCAAAAACTGCCAACACTGCACAAAACGCTCGATATGTCAAGGTTTTATATGAAGATCGTACAGAAAGGGTTTTCGCGCCTGAAGGAGATTCGATTCAAACGTTCAATCTATACGCATTACGCCTGGCCTATTCTGAACAATGTGGATCGATTACACGAACTCATCTCCAATATTCCACGCCAATATAATAAGGAATTTTTCCAGGATTGACACGCTGGAGGTAAAGTGTGGAGTAATATATCATTGCTTTTTTATAAAAAATATAACTGAAAGGATAAAAACCAGCAAAAGATAGTATATATATATATATATATATATATATATATATATATATATATATATATATATATATATATAAGCAATGTTCTTTGCGTGTGTATATGAGAGTCCATTTCCTACGTATTAGAAAACAGCAAGGTTAATTTTATGAAATTTCAAAGAGTCATTTTTAAGTGCCCGGCAGTGTTTTATTTTTAGTGTGGTTTGTATCGGAATACTTTGATAAACATCGGTCAGCGAAATAAGCTGATGCATATTGCTTAAAGTTAACAACTTACAAAATCTAAAATCATAAGTTGCTTTAATTTTATACGATACACGCCCAAACACCTAATAATTAAAATCAAAATTGACAAAATAATAGTAGGACAGGTTCGGTTTAAAAACTAATGTTTCTGTTTCAGCCACACAGTATTTGACTTTTTCATCTTAAACTTAAATTCAAGCTATTATCAGCGGACAAGCAAATGTTGTATCGAGAGTTAGGTTGGCCGCAAAACATATATGTTACCTAACCAGTTGGTAGTTAGATGTTTCTCATAACGCCGCCCATTATAAACGAATAAATTGTATGTATTGTATTTTTAGCCAGAAAAATGATATCGACATTAGAACTAGGTCATGTTTTATTAGAGAGTTATCACATGGGTATTTAATACAGTTCATATAAACATAAAGGTATCATTTCTTTATACATTTCTTTCATCAAGAGTTTTTCTATATTCCCTGCTGAGCGTTTGATGAAACATTAAATTAGCAAGTCTATAACAAATTGACACTTTTGTTGTTCATTCTTTTGTGAAGCCACACACCACAACTTTATATTTCAAAATAATGAATTTATTTTTTCGGTCTCAAATGGGCTTTCACACAGCGTGTGCATTTCGTGTCTGCATGCTTATTCTTCACAGCGTCGCTTCCTGGCTTGAAGCAAGGCCGTTCACCTCCGTGAGCAAACTCAAACTAGACACTTATCTCCAAGTTAAACCGATCTCTTGAGCTCAGTTCCGTTACGTCAATATTCAAAAAGCACATGTATCTAAACAATCCTTTTCACGTATGCCTGCCCAAGCTTGTTTTGTTTATTTAACCTAGCTAATTTATGTAAACATCCTCAGCAAAATCTATGACATCTAGACATATATTTCGATAATATATAATTCAACTTTCAAACATTTTATTATCTAACAGAACTAATACCCATGTATGTAAAATCTACAATTATTCCTTTGAAATAATAAGGGTTTGTTCGAAATAGAATTTATGTTTCAAGCACACTTTAAGCATGGAGTTTAAATTTTGCATTTTTTACACTAGTGCAATACATTATTAATAAGAATTATTTTGTAATATCAACTTTGGGATTTCTAGAGTGCAATTTCGAATTATATGGTATTTTTAAAATAGTAAGTGTTTATGAAAACCTATGGCATATTCAAATTCTCAAGAAAAAGAATAATTAAAAGCTATCATCTAATAAATAATAATAATAATAATGCATGTTAAATATTAGACAAAAAGGTATTTAACATTTTTCTGCTACGTTTCAAACTTTATATATACCCGAATTGATGATGTAACTATAGCAAAGGAAAGAATGAACAGAGTGTTCCCAGTTTGCAAAATCCAGGTTATTTACTATTGCCCATTTTAAATAATAATAGTGTTTAGGCACATGTTTTTACAAAGGAACCCCATTACCGTGGCCCAGAGACCACTCGAGATAAAGCTTAAAGAATGTACAGTAGCCAAAATCACAATATTATACTAATCGTTATAAGAATACATGTGGTAAATTGGATTATTAAGTGAAACGGCTCATCAAGTAATTGATTTACATTGGACTTGATGAAAACCATATTGTAGTTAGCTGAGAGGCAAGCAAACGAGAGATAGTTTGACAGGTGTGCCTTTCTAAGAGAGATGCTTTGTTCATGGAATCTCTGTTTAAGGTAAGGTGTAGATGAAGAGTTGGGAAACTTATTGATCGTGTTTTAAGCTAGACCCGTATTTCTTATGAATTTTTGACGAAAGGAGACCATAGATTGGAGAGCAAACGTGCACTTACCATGAAAATAACGATAAAGCCGAGGCAAGCTTGCAGCATCTCTTCTGTGAAAAGGGGGTTGCAGAGAAGAGAAAGAGGCATCACCCAATAGGCTACGAAATCTTCTTCATCCTCTGTCAAGCAGGATAATTTCTCTAGAAGCTCTTACCCAGATTTGGCAGCAGTACTCCACACATGAACGTACTTGGCGTTTATATAGGTAGAGAATTTCATCAGCAGTGTTATATTTACTGGATCGATAAAAGGACTCCGCCATTTTTCCAGCGACCATGACAACAGATTTGATGTAAGCATTCCATTTTAGATCAGGAGTAAACGTTAAGCCCAGAAGTGTGTCAAAGTACGAGCTCCCCCAAGACGAGACCAATTTATTTCAGTTGATACCAGATGAAGACCAGAACGTTGAGGATATAAAGATAGAAGCTTGGATGTAAATGCATTAAAAGTAAACATTTCCTTTTTTCACCATTATACTACATGCTCAGATCAGAGGAATTAGAGAGAACCCGGTCGTTTACAACCTTAGAAGTGCTGCCATAAATGTCAACGAATGTCTAAGTATTTGATTTGGAAGACAATTAATGTAAAAAAGGAAGAGAATTTGACCGTGGCTACTGAGAGTAAAGAAGGCCGATGCACATTACAGCGTGACGTCATTATCAGATTCACTTGTATGCATATGATCTAGGATATCAGCAGCAGTGTCGTCTAATTTTCAGCTTGCTGTCTAACATGGTGTATTCTTGCGTTGTTACAAATTGCCAGGGAAATTATCCAAACGGCCCCAAAGTACACATTTTTATTCATCTTAAACTTTTTTCAATTTGCATACGTGCCATTAGAAGGGAAAATTTCATTCCAACCAAATATAGTAAAATAAGTGATGTTATTTGTTAATAATTAAACGTGTATTGAATTAGAATTGTCTTAAAGTACTTTCAAAACGTTTGATAACATTGTTAATATAAATTAAAGTAGTTTCATAACATTTGATAACATTGTTAATAAAAATTAAATAAACAATACTATTTATTGTTAATACAGCAAATGCTATGTTGGTATCTTTAGCTGTTTATTTTCTTATGAGGCTAAAAAGTCTATCAGGAAGATTGAAATTTTAATTTAATTTTGTTTTAGGTTTTAAAACTATAAACAAATAATTTTTACATGAGAATAATTGCTAATTTTTTTAAATAATAAATAACACCTTTCATTGAGTATGCCCAGATATTTGAAAGTTCTATATTTTATTCTAAAGTCGATTTGAAAATTATTCACCTCGTGGCTATTAATGAAATTAACAGTGACTGGGCGTTATATATTAAAATTGAGTGTTTCTTTTTAGAATTATAAACAAATAATTTTCACATGAGTATAATTGTCAAAATGTGTTTTTTTTTAAATAATAAATAAACGTTTCATTGAGTATGTCCAAATATTTGAAAGTTCTAATTTTTTTCTAAAGTCGGTTTGAAAATGATTCACCTCGTGGCTATTAATGAATTTAGCCGTGACTGAGCGTTGTATATTAAAATTGATTGTTTATTTTTAGAATTATAAACAAACAATTTTCACATGAGAATATTTGTCAAAAATATATTTGTTTTAATTTATTTACTGTCCGCCCCACGAGGACAGAGTAATACACAAGGTCGGGGTTTTATGTGTGAAAATTTAGCTCCCCAAAATGGGGCACTCTGGATGGGAACAAAAATAAAATAAAAATTGTCTCGATCATGAAGGATTTCTCTTGCACTGACTGAGGACAGAACAAATGAAGTGTAGCATCAGAACAGATACTACATTGTGATTATTATTGTAAATATTTGTTTACTATCTTTTTTTAGATTTTAGCTATAGTTTACATTATTGAATGAATGTTTTCTTTAATTAAGCTTTTAGGTATGTGAACATCATTTTCGGTCTGACGATGTAATAAAGCAGTCAAGATTCGATCATAAAACGTTGTGAAATAAACACACAAGATGAGAAAATTAGTCCGAATAATCTCTAAAGTTCCAAAAAATAACATTCAGTCCATGTGATTTTTCTCTAAATTAAATTAAAAAAAATATTTCAGCACTAGTAACTGTTATTGTTTATTTGTATTTAAATTATTTGTTTGATTTCAATTTTTTATTTTATCGTTTGTTTTCATTCTTAAAATTATTTATCCATGGTTCTCACTTTTAAAATTATTCATCGTTGGTGTGTAATATGTGTTTTAATTTTTTTTCCTAACTTCATAATTCAGTTTTATCAGTATTAAATTTTATATTGCTTAAAAATTACTTAATTTTACATAGATAATATTTATATCTTATATTGAATAAAGTACATTAATCGAACTGTGTTCCTTTTTATTTTTAAAAAACGTGTATTGCTCTTTTTCAAATGGTCCTCATATAGTACTGACAGTCTGACAAATCTTACCTACATTGTCTGCATGCCTTGTTCAGTTAACAGTCCTTCTTCTTACTCTCGGTGGCCATGATTTGGCCCGGGATATACCCCTGTGGGAATCCAGCATTAATTCTATAGGCTTTTGCTTTCTGCCCATTAAACACTACTCTTATGAACCTATCAGAGAGAAATGATTTTATAATTAAAAGGTAAACCATAGTTGGGGATATTGTGAAGTAGATTTTTCTGCTATACCCTATCAAAGGCCTTTGATATCTCAAGAGCAACTACCCTAGAAAGGAAGTATCCGTCATGAAATTCGATAATCTTAGGAGATATAACCGTAAGCACGTCTGCTATAGATCTAGCAGAACGGAAAATATATTGCATGTGACTAAGATAGTTTTTTTTTCTTTTTACTGACGTGGTTGATTATTCTCTATTTAACTACAAGTAACTTATTAATGAAGTATAGGGGAATAATTAGTCGGTACCAAAAGGGAGATAACCGATCACCTGAATTCTTAAATATAGGGCATACTGATGAGATTTTCCATGGTCTTGGAAACCAAGTTTCCTGAAGACATCGCTTAAATATTTCGTAAGTATTCGAGCTTGTTCTGTTTGAAGCTTTTCCAACTCTATAATTGCAATGTATTCAATGCCAGTCGCTGTACTGGAATGAAAGTTTTGATTAGCTTAGCAACATCACACACTGATATGTGTATGTCTCATACACTATTTTCTGATACAGGAGGAAATATAGGGTGTAAGCGGCTTTGATCAAATAAGGTAGAATTAGCTGCAAAGTTCTTGGCAAAGAGTTTGGCTTTATATGATGCTTACAAGATTACCTCAGATCCCTTGATAATAGGTGGGGTGGAACGCACATTTCTGTTCAGGTACCTGTTTGATATTTGCCAAAACTGGCGGAAACCAAGCCCCTGCTTACCCACTTTTGACTTGGCGGAGTGAGCATACACTCCTCTCGCGTTCTTTATTTCTCTTTTATATGGTTGCTAGCAGCCCTGAATGCGACTTTAGTACTGCTGTTCCGTTGGAAGAAATGGAAAAAGTCTGTGCGCAATGTCAGCAGCACATTTTGTAGACAACCACGTCTTGGAGTAAGGTTTTTGCTCGAAATTTGTCGAGTGTATAAAACGATATATCCCCAAAATTTACAATTCTGTCAGGTCTGATACTATAGAGGACACATCATTTTTAACAGGGAATGAAGAGGTGGATCTGGTATAATTGTACGGAAGTTTTCCCAGTCAGACATAGAGAATCAATATATGTATCTACGTCTGATATCTTATTACTCTTTGTTTTATCTGAACTGATAGAGCAGAGTGGTCGACAGATCCCAGTGGAGACAGAACGGAATATTAACAAAGTTTAGGGAAAATTGTGAGAAGATATAGGAGACTTGCATACTGATCGTCAGTATCGGGAACCCAGGCGGGCTCGCGAACAATCTGTGAGGTGTTAAGCTATGGAGAAATCGTGACAGAACCTCCCTCCTCATCTGTTATGATTGAGTGGGTTAAACATTCCACATTCTGAACATTAAAGTCTCTACAGACGTGAATGTTAGCCGAAGGATAGGCAGATCTTAAAGATAGTACCTCCTCTCCTGAGGGAGCGATAGAATGCAAATATAAAATCAGTCGTGTGCAAGTGGCACCCGGTGAACATATAGAGTAATTCATTAATATGTCCCTACCACATGGAAACCAGCTTCAGTATAGGTTCATATTCCATGCCTATGTCTATCTTGGGGATCAGAATTGGATGTTATGTTAGATTATACTTTAATTCTAAGTTCTTGTAGAGATATAATCGGTCCAATGCAAGTTTCCCTTAAGAATAATAGGTCTGGTTTAGTCTCCTGTAATTGGCCTTCAACCTCTGGAAGATTGGAACGTAGACCCCAGATGTTGGAGAAGGGAACATAGTGGTGGAGGTCTACGTTGGAAGTTTAATTTCAGGCTTAACCATGTGTTTTTTCTAGTAAACGTTTCATGATGGAGATCTAAGATTTGTGGAACAGGTGGGCAGATTTGCTTAGAGAAGGGCAGAGAGGGACAGTAAGAGGGTAAAAGAAACAAAGCATTATATATTTTTGTAGCACATGAAATATAAGGCCGTAACAATTACCCACTAATATGACATCGAGTACCCCCACCAAACGCTATATATATATATATATATATATATATATATATATATATATATATATATATATATATATATATAGCTTAATGCGTTAGAGGAATTCAATTCCACAAGAAGAGACTTGCTCCTTGATATCCACTGGTGAAGCCCCAGCTTGCGGGCTTTGGGGAGTGTGGAGCCCCCCTTTAATAACCATTGCTCCCAGGTCAATTCGGACCCGGAGTTGTAGTACCTGTTCGGGCCCAAACTATGGGTTAAATATTGTTGCATGATAAGGGCTGTCCCCTTTTCATGTAAGTATAAAAATAGAAAGATTTAGTTAAAATGTAAATGAAATAGCATAGACGAAATTCGAACCTCGTAATTAAGGTTAAGAAATAGATTACGAGAGAGAATCAGCAATGGAATGTGAAAACAAACCATTGTTTAGCTTAGAGATAAAATAGTTTCAAGAAAAGAATGTGTGTTTCCAATTCTGTTATGAAAATTCAATTGAAGAATGCAACTATAGGATAATTTAATTAACATGTCAGGTTCCATGTAAGCGAAACGACGAAATTTTCACCCTATTATTTACTCTAAAATAGAAATGTTGTTCTGCCGTTGGACAATATTCTAAGAACCCGTAGAGTATATTATGGGGATGAAAATCATGAAATCGCTCTACAGGAAATGCATCGAACCTTCACTTTAGTAAAGAGTAAAATAAAGAATGCTAGGAAAAAATGATAGATATATCTAAGAAAAAAACAAAAGCCGTCGAATTTAAGGTTGGTGATTTGGTGTATTATAAAACCAACCAAAAGCGAGGAAAACTAGATGTACGATGAAAACCGTACTTCGTAGTGATAGAAAGGACTGGGCCGGTTTCATATAGAATTAAGGATCAATTAACGGGTTCTGTAACGAAGGCGCATGCAGAACATCTCAGAGCAGCGTCTATCGAGGAGTGGTAGATCCCCACTACAAAGAGGCCGTTAAGAAAAGCTGCATTGTCTTTTCCAAAGGAATCTAGTGATTCAGACAGCGAATCAACTACAGACCAAGCTGATTATGCAATGCAGAGGAGTCATCATCAACGGGAGGGGCCGGATGAGAAATCTTATGTACCGTTGATGGAACGAACGATCGTGACACGGAGCATGACGGCGGGACGTGAAACCAATATAAATGAAATCAACTGCCCGTATCCGTCGTGTGCATTGCACGAGAGTAGAAATAGGGGCCAACCTCTCGTAAATAGAGTTAGTACGAGGTTTGGTAGCGGGGAGGAAGAACTGGAGAGAGGAAGCTGTTTAGGATGGGTTAGAAAAATACTCTGTTTGTAAATAAATAAAGGATCTACCGATTGAAGGCTGCAACATGACAAAACTGCTAATGAGAAATTACGAGTCTGCCCTACAGAGGTAGATTAAGTAAACTGTGAACACCGTCCTATTCAATAAAAGAAAAACAAATAAAACATCCCTTATCTCCATAGTTAAAGCAACTGACGTCTTAGAGAAAGATAGAGCTGCTTCTCATTTCAAAAAAGTAATCGGAATGTAAAGTTAAAACTTAAGTAATTTGAGCAGAAGCAAGCATAGTCTATCGGACGCCGGCTGCCTCAATGTCAATTTTTTATAATTGGGGTGAAAATACCACCTTTGTTAGTGGAAATAAAACAAATACATACATTGAGAGAGTCCCCGAGAGACAAGAATGAAAAAAATGTGCGTGTGTGTGTGTGCATAATAATGGATTTGTTTGAAGAATATTAAATTGTGTCAATATATATATATATACATATATATATATATATATATATATATATATATATATATATATATAGAGAGAGAGAGAGAGAGAGAGAGAGAGATAATCAACTCAAATGCATTAACGATAGTGGACAAGAAAAAAATTAATTTATTGTGGAACAGAACAAACACGTCATTGAAAAAAGAACAATAAATATAAATAAAATTTAAAAAAAAAACACAGAAAACTAAATTTTAGAAGAAAATATTAAAAAAAGCCGATATGCCGTAATGAATGATAAAAGAGATACGGTCAGTTAAAAAAAAAACACCCACGAATATTTCATTAATAAATAAAATAAAAACACGGCCGCACACAAATAGAAAATACGACAGTCTGTCATTTGTAAAAATGTGTGTTAATGTCTGAATTGTTTTGAGAAACTGTCAATCATAATAAATAACAATTTAGTGTCAAAAGTCGAAAATACATTAAAAATTCTCGAGTATTACAATGAAGAATGAATAAATAAATAAATAAATAAATAAAATACACTATAGCAAAAAAAGAAGGATACAGAAATGAAAATCAAATTTATGCATTGTAAAAAAATTCGGCTTTTTAGTGTGTTTTAGTTGTTCTAGTCTTTGAAAAAGGAACAATTTTTTGTTTTTTGTCAACGGACTTTTGAAATGTATAATGTAACGAATTTTTATTATTTTTTTGTGTTTTGTTGCAAAATGTTTAAAATTTATTAAGGTATTTTCTTTTGAAAATGTGTTTATGATGAACCATACTGTAATGTAAATGTTATTGTTTTCACAGCAGGAATTCAAAGTCATCAGTAAATATACATTAGATTTACACAGTCTAGGATAAAATAAAACTGGTTAAGACGTATGGTTGGCTTAAAGACTCAGTTAGAATTTTAGAAGGGGGACAAGAATTAAAATTACGTAAATGGGTATTTAGAGAGTTTTTAGATGTCATAAGAAATATGTTGTTTTTTTAGCATTTGGCTTTTGTTTGTTTTTTTAGAGATCCTATAATTATTTTCCAAGAAAAGTGACTTGGTAGGGATTGATAAGCACAAGATGTGCCCCTTTTCGAAAAAATTGGGAGCCTGGTTAATTAAGTGCTTAAAAAATCTGGTTGCACGTACCGACTCAAAGCAAGTGGTAAGACTGGTATAATTAATAAACAGACGTTGTAAAGAATACGAAAATTCTTAAGGGGACCAGTAAACCGATGATAGGTAATCACATATAGCTTAATGAAGTAAGAGACAGACAAAAATATGCCGTAGCTTACGTAAGAAAGATATAACCTTGTATTTTTTTAGAGATGCATGAATGTGGGATATATCTGCTGGATCTTGGAAGCTCTGGTGAGAGAAAAGAAAAATCACAAAAATCGAGTAATTAGATAGAATTTAGTGCGCAATTAAGGTGCTGTAGCGCAAAGGGGGTTAGTTAGTAAGGGGTGATATTTCTAAATCCTCGTCGAAGTTTAAGGAATCCAAGCAAGGAAATCCGAGTGAATCCGTATGAAAGGAAAAAGGGATATCTTGATAGTTAAAGCCAACCAAGAAGATTGGTTATGAGCGTTGGTATGTCCCGTATCAGATAGTTATAGAAGAAAAACCCACAAAAACAAAGCCATACTTGATAAGACGAACCATGCGGAAAGACACTTTTGGGACGAAGGGAGTCGTCCATTTCGAGGGAGGTGAAAACCTCTAGTCTGCGGCATATAGGTGGCTAGAAAGTAGCTGATGTGAATCATAGGTAAAGACCCTACACCCAAAAAGTAAATGCCAAGAAGATCAGAAAGGGTCTGATCTTATAAAAATATATCAATTGTGAAGTCGGCCGAGGAGGGCTGACTGAAAGATTTTTTTAGCCTGATCTTTCGTAGCCGGGTGGTTGTGTAGATGTAATTTTTTTTTTACTAAATTGTAAAATGCATACCCTTTTTTTGTGAAATATGGAAGGGATGGATTTTACATCATGAGGGCTGTCCCCTTTTCATGTAAGTATAAAAATGAAGAGATTTAGTTAAAATGAAAATGAAATAGCATAGATGAAACTCGAACCTCGTAATTAGGTAAGAAATAGATTACGAGAAAGAATTAGCAATATAATGTGAAAACGAACCATTGTTTAGCTTAGAGATAAAATAGTTTCAAGAAAAGAATATGTGTTGTCAATTCTGGTATGAAAATTCAATTGAGGAATGCAACTATAGGATAATTTAATAAACATGTTTTTAACATATTGGAGATATAGGTTACTGGGAATATAGGTTAAAATTCCTTTTGTAAACAAAGGAAAAAAATTGGACACGCATTTCTAGAACACGTTAAAGAAGACACATGTTTTAACATGTGTATGACGTCATGGAAAACGGGAGTTCTCTATATAGTTGGAAACTTTAGAGAAACTGAGAGAGAGTCAGAGGTATTTTGAAGACGACAGACGATAGTCGGCAGTTGGGATTCGTACGTTAGAAGCTATACGATCACTTTTTAAACTTAATATGTGAAGCTTTGAATTCTTGATGATGAAAACCACGACCGGTCGGAAGAAGAAATAAACCCATCATGTGTTTTTTATAAACGTCGTCTTTGTGTTGTAATTCTACCAAAAGGTAAAGTGAACATTGTCATTATATGTTTTGTATATCATGTGGTTTAAAATGTCTTTACATACACATCTTACATACACAATATGAACACTTAGAGTGTCTCCTCACTCCAACAGCTTCTATTACACTATTCAGTATGGACATTTAATGTATATGAATCGTCATAACACGAACACTCTCTCTTAAAACAACAAAACTCTACTAAGCATCACTTTTAATAAGACTCCTAAATATAAAAAAAGAATTCGATTTGAAAACAACAAATATATTCCATTAAAAAAATATTCAAAATCATTAGATTTGGCATTAAATAACCCGAAAAAGGCTGATATGCCGTAAATAAAACCATCCGACCAACAAAGAGGAGAGTTATCTGGATAATGCCAAGCTAAACAATTATCGTTGGAGCTTTTACAGTTGAACAACAGGAGTACTAAATGAAGTCACAAAACTAGATATCGGATTTATTTATCATGTATTTATTTATTATTTATTAATTTAACGTAGTCTTTTCCGCTTCTAATAAACACTACGCTAGACGCCGCATCTTCACCATGCTACATAGAATCTTCTCTACTCTTCTGATTGCTTGTATTCACTTACTCAATGAACCACCAACATATAGGTTTGTGACTTCATTTCATACTCCTGTTGTTCTATATATATATATATATATATATATATATATATATATATATATATATATATATATATATATATATATATATATATATATATATAGCTGAACGTATGTGTGTGGGCGTCTGGTCACGAATAGAATCCTATAGGGTTGACTATTATAGAAAACTGCTCACTTATAATGATAAAAGATGTTTCGAGACACAGAAATGTGTATGTTTGGTCTTGTATAATGATGATTCATTAAATTTGTGAGGTGTGCGTACGCGCCTGGTCATCAAAGCATGGAAACCAAAAACTAAAAAGAAAAAAACAAAAGAAAAACGTTTACAAGTGTGTTTGATATAGACGTACGTAATAATACTTAGCTAAATATTGTTTCACTTAAATAGGGATGGTATAATATAATTGTGGGGTCTGCGTTAG
>NC_136482.1:37298279-37325779 GCF_053919585.1 Euprymna scolopes
CATTAGATTTTGTTGAAATCTGGCCAAAATTTCGAGCCACTGTACTTAATATATATTCATAATGGGTGAGTTCGGCCAAATTCTTGTTTGTGTCCCGGGGACTATAGTGCTAAGAACACACCTTTTTGTGGCTGTTTTTTCACATTTCTCGACAAAAACTTTATATGTCTGACTATATAGTATTTTTCATGGTGGTCAACTCAAATATACGTGTTAAGACCTAAAACTGCACCGTTATCTATTTAAACTGTGATTCAGCGTCTCCAGGTGTTCAGGAATTGCAAAAATGTCCCAAAATTACACTTATTGCCCTATAGAGTTTGGTCCATGGATTATATTTTTCTGAAATTAGGCAAAATGTCAAAGTCATAGATCTTAATATAAATTCAATGTGGGTGACCCTGGCAATGATCTGGTTCGCATCCATTTTAAGGACCAACGATAGATGACTTTAAGGAGCTTTTTTTTCATATTACTCAAACACTTGATATGTATATATATATATATATATATATATATATATATATATATATATATATATGCGTGTGTGTGTGTGCGTGTGTGAATATAGTTGTTTTTCATAGTGCTGAATTAAAAGCACTGCGCCTATTGCTCAGTTTCATTGGGATTCCACGTTCCTCGGGGCTCGAAGGGTTTACAAATGCCCCGGAATTGCCAAAAAATTATACGTTTTACCCAATAACTTTTGACCCATCCATTAGATATTTCTGAAACTTGGCGAAACGTGACGGCAACGTTGTCTTTTCACACATCTCAAATTAGGCATGTCATTACTATCTATTCGTATCATCTCACATGCAGAACCTAGGGGGCAGACACCCGCGTCTTGTTACTTCTTATACTTTATGCTTTTTGTTTCGAGGAATCTTTCTGAATACCTCACGTTTTCTTTTATTGCGTTAAGTTCTCCCACTGTTTTACCTTTTCTTCTTCTTAATAATAATAATAATAATAATAATAATAATAATAATAATAATAATAATAATAATAATAATAATAAATTTATTAAATTTATCTCCTGGTTTATATGATTTGCAAGTCTCAATTATTGGCCTTTTTAAGTTGAAAGAAATATTGCTGTTTTTTAGTTGCCAAATATAGTTTGATAGAGTAGTTTGGTTTGACAGAGAGTTATTTTTAAAAGAATGTTTGTGCGTTGAAATTCTATGTTTTATTAGGCCAGATGCGGAACCAAAATATATTACCTCTTGCTTGCTGTGATTATTTTCCGTTAGGTCTGTTGTTGGATTATTATATGGTGGGTTGATTAGCAATTGATCGATAGATTGGTTTAACTTAAAATGGCCAATAATTGAGACTTGCAAATCATATAAACCAGGAGATAAATTTTGTGCACTATGTACAAAAGAGACCCTAAAAATTTTAAAATATGAAGATATAAAAAATACAACCAAACTATTAAATTCAAGACAGGAGCTTATGATATGTAGTCATAAACGTTGGTTTAAATTTAATAAATATAAACCACCTTAAATCATTAAAAATTACTTATTAGTAAAAATAGATTACAATTATTATTTTTTTTTTAATAAATTAAGTTAGACTAACTATCTCCCTTACACCCTTAAAATAAATAAAGAAAAGAACACATGACAATTATCTCCCCTTAAAATACGTAATAGTAATATTCTATATATATATAAACCGTAGCGTCTTTAAATCAAAAAATACGCTAACGGAAACAATTTATTGCACGAGCGTCCCCCCTTTTAAAATTTATCATTCAATAAGATAAAAAGCCATAGCAAACATCTAAATGACTATTTTAACCACAGTTCCTGATTTCAAAAAACGAAAAATTAAAAGGTAAATATCTCTATATATTTTTAAAGCAAATTTATTATGTAAATTCAAAAATATATATTTTTCTCTACTTATTTCTATCTCTAACCCATATTAATTTTCTTATAAATTTTAAATCCAGACCTTTTATATCATTTTTTTCAGATGCATCTGCCTTACTTTTAATGCTAGGTTTATTTATGGTGTCTTTTAAATTCAATAAAAATCCTTCAAAATTTTCTGATGAGGAGACCTTGCTTATCAAAAATCTATATATAATTATTGTATATAACTTGATGTATACTACAATAAAAAGCATTGTTTTCCGAAACGATCGTACAGATAATTGATTTTGTTGTTGTTCCTTCTTATGAAACGGATTTCTACTTTTTAATTTTATTATAATTTGATTTTTAAATTTTAAATTATCAATTACATTACTTAATATTATATATATATATATATATATATATATATATATATATATATACATGTACTAGAAAAGTACCCGTCGTTGACTGGGTTTTAAAAAAATCCTACAGAAAATGGACTGATTTATGAAAGTATGATAGGTTATGAAAAGAAAGGTGTGTAAAGAGATAGCTTCGATTTTGGGGGTAGCACCCAAAGCAAAATATGATGAAAGTAACATAAAATAGATGAATCTTATAATTAATTATACCATACCTGTTCACACTGAAACATGTATCACAATATTCTGTGGATTTATATTAAAATACCTTGTTAAACTTTGTGACATTTTTCCATTCTATGGAGGTCAGGCGCGAACGATCATCCCATAATTTATTATACCATATTTCTTCAAACTGAGACAAATTATACTTACGCAGATAGATATGAAAAGTCTTTATTAATGTGTTTGCCTATTTCCATTCTATGGAGGCCAGTCGCGAACGCAGACCCTGCAATTTTATGATACCGTCCCTATTTAAGTTAAAATATACTTATCAAAATACTATTATGTACATCTATATAAAAACATTTGTAAACGTGTTTTTAATATTTAATTTGTTTTTAGACCAGACGCGTTCGCAGACCCCGCAATTTTTATGAATCATCATAATGCCAGAACAAACATACTCATTCCTGTGTCTCGATACATCTTCTATCATTATATCGGACCTTTTTTCTATAATAGTAAACCATATAGGATTCGTGACAAAACACACACCCACACAGACGTTCAACTTATATATATATATATATATATATATATATATATATATATATATATATATATATATATATATATAGTACAACCACGTAGATACACCGCTTATCGATAGACCACCGAAGTTAAACAACAGGCACTGTATGTGCATATCGCTTATCTCCGAATTTTTTCCAGTCACCCTGTAGTTCACTTTGAACTTGAATTTAACAATGTCGTCTCAGGAGAGGCATGGTTGGGGATTGCGCACCTCCTGTCACTAAAATATCTCGCGCAAGCAACCTCTCGTGGATGTCCATAGTCTGTTCAAGGCTGAAGGAACCTGCTATATTTATATATGGGGTGTGGATTCATATAACATATATATATATATATATATATATATATATATATATATATATATATATATATATATATATATATAAATAGCGCTTTATATAAGGTTGGGAAACTCTAGGGGCCGCTTTCATCTACTAGCTCAATAAAGTCTTCGCTCTTGCGTGACATTTGTTTCACACTTAATAGAAATTCAATGATTGAACTCCTGTAAAGCTTGTTGATGAAATGACCCCTAGATCTTTCCCGACCTTATTATAAGCGCCCTATAATATTGTACCGTAAAACACTTATATATATATATATATATATATATATATATATATATATATATATACATATATATATATACGTTGTAATGTACATTTATAAATTAATTAAAAACATGTTTCTTGTGTACCATTTTTAAATCACAATTTTAAACAATTGTATTTTCTTTAAGCCCGTTCTTTACACGTTAAAATATATTATTTAATACACGAACGTTCACTATTTTAAGTAATTTTAATGCAATGTAAACTGAAACATACAAAAAGATCCAAGTTTTAAATGAAACAGTAATCTGACTGAAACGACTTAAGAAAATCACTTTAAAGTACTTGCAGTTAAAACTAAATGTACGAATACGACTGTGAGGCGGTCTTAGACAAATTGGATTGTGATATGATAAAACTATGCAACAAATTGTAAAGTTCCAAAACAGTTGATTAAATAGAAACACTCTTTCCTGTTAAACAATGTCTGTCAAAATAAAATCATGTGTTTTTGATACACAATAGTCATATTGCACGATGCAGCTGCACGAAATTAAACTCATACTCGGAACTTCAGAGTTAAGGGCATTAACCAAGAGATTATTGAACACCACACCTCAAAAATGCAGGATTAATGAATAAACAAAAGCACAATGACATTACCGCCACGCACAACGAAATCTAACAACGTATATCTAAAATTTATAATACGTTTGAAATAGCGAATAGAACATATATTTAAAATAAACTAAACTCTTTGCATAAAGGATTTATTTTACTTCCTCAAAAAAAAACAGACACACCCACATCAATCTCTCAAATCAGTAACTTATCAAATACGAAATTGTATATCTGCAGCCAGATCCTAGTTGTCCCACCTCAACACATTTGGAACAAATATAAAGAGCAGAATTTGAACTTTTATACGAAACTATTTTTACATTAAAAAAAACGAACACAATATAATTAGGCACCAAGGAATAAAGGATGTACTCTAACTGAATCCATTAAAATAGGTCCAATACAAACAAAATCTCTAATACCATCATAACTAATAATCTGAAAAAAAGCAATCAATGAACTTAATAATCACCAACACATCATTAGAAGAAAACGGTCAAACCTTTACATAGTTCTTACCAATGATTAATTATAAAAAAAAATCAAGCCTTTTTAATTACCACAGTGAATTTTTTTAAGAAAATGAAAAGAAACCTTAATCGACTCCAAACTTAATATAACAAACTCATAACTGCGCTCAATGCTATAATAGACAATCAAACACTCCCTAAAATAAACTGGCAATGTAAAGCCGGATACCTATATCGCAATGTAAAAAAATAACAGCTTAATTCCCCGTCCGTGCCATTACTCACAAGTTTAAACCATAAGCTATAAATCAACTAAAGCACTCAATGATCTCAAACTCGTTACCTACAAAGCAAACACCGCAAAACATCTACCGAAAACCTAAGGCGAATTTTCACAACAACAACAGTTATTTACAAAATGGCTTCCCCACTAGACGTAGAACACCTTTTCAACATAATCTCAGTTCATGAAACTATTAATATCGCCATGGACACCACATACAATAATCCATCTCTCTCTCTCTCTCCTAAAAACACATCTACAATTCTAATAAGACTGTATTTCTCATATATAAACATTTTATACCCATAAAGACAATATTTACGCAAACATTGGTGGTGTATGGATAGGGTCCGTATTCGGATCAACTTTTAGCAACTTTTACATATCCAGCATAGAAAATAAAATATGTATTACTATTCACAACCGCCTATTTACATAAGGTACGTCGACGATATTTTATTCTTGCTGACAGTTCTAACAAAATAGAGAAGCTATGGAACATTTTCTGATAACTCTATACTTGCCTTCACTTATGACTTAATTAAAGACAAGTGTATTCACGTTCTTAATGATCTAATAGAATCCAGCCCAAATGAATTCATCACACCTCAAGATAAAAAAAAACTATTGCAACCCATTCTTGTACCTACACCTTTAAAAATGAATGTCCATACCGATACGAAACCGCAATTATGAAATACATTGTCAAGCAAGCAAAATTGATCTATTTAAATAAATATTCTACAGCGAATTAAAAAAAAATGCAAAACAGGTTTTCATTAATAACCAATTTCCGAATTTCTTAGTTGATAAACAAATTAAACTAAGAGTTAGAAACCTAGACCATGCTAGCAGTAACCTAGTAAACAATTACACCCTAATAAATTATTTTATCCTTACAAGCCACAGCATAACTGAAAATATATTAAGAAATATAATGCATCGATCACCTAATAATATGAAACAACAAAATCAGTCGATGATACGGATGTGATCTACCAATTCAAATGGCCCTTATAAAAATGCATCTCAAACAATAGAAACACCAATAGCCAACCATTGTCCAGACGATAAACCATAAACCTTTCCGATACAATCATGATTTTGCAACACCTAAAAACATCGCTGCCAATATTCCACAAGAAGAAAAGTCATAGTTGCAAACACAAAACTGATTTATGTGTATCCAAGCGCAAAAAAATATACAGGAAGCATTGTATATAAAGTCTAAACTGCCAAAAACTAGCAATGCACATTTAAATTAATAAGTTAATTTTAAAAACTGGTAACTTCTGTACCATTTTCTAAATCACACTTTGAAAATATTGTTCATTTATTTTAGCCACGTTCTTAATAGTTTATGAACAGTTTTTACACACGAGACGCTTCACTGTTGTACATAAATTTAATATACATAGCATAAACGAAACTGCATGTAGACAACGGTAGAAAATCAGCTGAAAGAATTAGCTAACTAAAAAAACAAATGGACGAAAATGAGGATGGAAGGTTCTTACACTAATCAACTGAAATATTTGGACGATCATGCGGAAAATAGAGACATTATATAAAAAAAACGATGATTAAGCAGAAACACTCTGTCCTTTTCAATATTGTCTGTTTAAATGAAAACATGCTACTTAAATACACTATATATATATACATAGACATACACATATATACATATACACACATATATATATATATACATATACCCCCACATATATATACATATATACACACACATATATATGTACACATATATACACACACACATATATATATATTCATATATACACACACCCATATATATATATATATTCATATACACACACATATATATGCATATATACACACATATATACATATATACGCCCACATATATATATACATATGCACACATATATACATATATACACACACATATATATACATACACACATATATACATATATACACACATACACACATACACACACACACACACACATATATATATATATATATATATATATATATATATATACGCTTCACTCATAGTTAGTTAGGTAACATAGAAAAACAGTTATTAAATATATCCGTAAAATATATATTTAGGGTGTTGGATTATATTCATATCTAAATTACCCCTCATACTATTACTTATTTCTTGCAAATGAAGTGATTATATTAAGACATGCAAGAAAGAATTTAATTCAGTGTATTTGAAATGTGAAGGTTTTACGTATCGGATTTTATTTTTTAGTCATTTTATTGGAGAGCATATTTTTCCGAAGATAAATAATATACAAAAAAGCTATATACATTTTTTATGATATATTCCAGTTTTAATCCTCAAGGCATATGTTGATGTCTTAGAGTTTGTTTGTTTACCTGGTCCAATTTGGCAATTGTCTCCAACATATGGATTAGTGACTAGAGCAATAATGATATTTCAGAAAAATCTGACTAAATTCCTATTCATCTAAAGGAAATAACTGAATGGATCGTTATATTTGAGCATATGGTCTACAATTAAATAAATAACTTATCATATGACTGTATAAAATGTAAAAAAATAATGCGTTTAAAGAAATGTTGGACTTAATTTTAGAATATAAAAAAAAAGTTTGTGCATGTAAAATAAAATAAAATATTCAATTTCCATTTTTATGTACTTGTCTAAAAGTTGATGACAATGTAACAATTCAGTAATAAGCTTCGATTAACTGGAAACCTGGCTATAATATAGTGGTCATTCAACGTTAACTTTATATAGGTAAATCGACGCGCACGTTAATATCTTAAATGTTTATTTTGTTTATCTTTTTTTGTGCAAACTTGTGAGTCTTTAAAAGTTTTAAATTATAGTTAATACTCTTTACGCACTATCCGAAATGTACACATACAGAATTAGTTTAAATGATTAAAACGTGTTTTCTAATGCAAAGTGTGTATTAAGACTGGAATGAAATTTAATGAAATTTATTAGCCAAGGGAACTAAATGTATTCGCGGCTAAAGAAATACTATTTTTGCGAATGAACTAATGGGATCGAATTCATTATTTTCATTTGTGATATGGCAGTAGTTGTTTAAATTATTCTACAAACTGTCCATCCCGGCAACAACAGAATGCAGTATATGCTAGCAAATAAATGAATAACGACAACTTTATTGCCATCCTTTCTTGTTCTATTGCGATACTACATAAAACAGTTATGTGTCAAATCAGAGAAGAACAATTACTTGCAGTAGACAAAAATTATAACAATACAAGTGTTTTTTTTAAACCAGACTCCAAAATAAAGAAGATAATTAAAAGAGCCGCTTTTTGGCATCGAGAATAGTCACATTTTTTTTCGATACCGATTGTGATATCTCGAAAAGTTCTGCTATTTTCGATTCTTGATTCCCAGTAACTATACAACCACTAGTATATAGCATTAGCTTTTTTTTCTCGCGTGTTTAATATTCGGTAATTAACCTTATTTTGTTAGAGAAAATATTGAGACAAACTATTGATTTATGTATCGTCCCTTTTGCAGCATATCTCATACTGGTGAATGAGTGTGTGTGTGCCTTCACGTAAGTATGTATAGCATTATAAACTCTATATAATATATGTTATATAATATATGTTATTTTTCATATATATTATGCTATACAATATATATATATATTTTATGAAGACGATACATGTTGTTTCCGGTTGAAATTCGTTTTCATTCATACGTTCATATTATACGCGTAATATACGTCCATGCAATCATCGATTTCCTTGCAAATTATTCGCCCGTTTTCTTGGCAGCTTTATCTTTGGTTTGAATCTTTTAAATGACGCCTTTGTCTGAAACGCCTTCGAAAAACGTTCTTTAATTAATTTACTACTTGCCTCGTTTGATGTCGGGATGCGTCTTTAATATATATTCTCTCATTTCATTATCGTTCATATTTGCTTCTTAATCACGAAAAAAATACGCCTTGCGATCAATCAAAACGATTTATTTTTGTCCGCCATTTTATTTCCAGCGCGCGGTCAACGTATCTACTTCTAAATTGTATGGATGCTTATTTGAATGTGAGGTTTTCTTACGCAATGCTGATTTTTTTATTGTGATTTACTGGTAAACACAACCATATATATCTCTACAATAATATAAATGTGTTATTGTGTGTGGGTGTATTCCTCATAGGTTGCGAAACGTCTGAACGTATCTTTTGCAACGCAAACACAAAGGAATTTTATATGTCTGTCAGAGTTTTAGATACGTTTTGTAAAGAAAGTCATCCGATTAGTATCGAAAAAATCCAACCCTAAAATATTTTTGCCGTATACATTAAAAATAAGATTTTTACAGGGAAACATTTTACGTTACACCGGCTCGGACCAAATAATTTTTACTTAGACAATGAATTACTGACATTTGAAATTAGTTTAGTGGGGAAACACCCGCCCATCTATTATTATATATATGAATATTCTATTCTTAATTTTAATATCTTAACCCATGAATGTAGTGTATATATATATATATATATATATATATATATATATATATATATATATATATAGTGTGTGTTTGTGTGGGTGTTGGTGTATGTGTGTATGTATGTGTGGGTGTGCATATTTTTATATCAACGTACGTGTGGCCATCCTAAAGATATGGGCTTACAAGCTTTTAATATTTTAGCAGAGGAACCTCTCAGATCTAACAGTTTTAACTCTGCAAAATGATGACAAATATGTGTTTTCTTGTGTTAGCCCATCTTCACTTTCATTCACATGTTTTTGCAACATTACAGTTGGTGGGGAAAGGATTACTTAAAAAGCTCGCTACTTAAAAATGCATTCCACTCTTGACGAGTTGAGAATTTTCAAAATAATCCACAATTTAATCTGTATATAGCAGTTTGTGAAATAAGTTACGAACAACACTACTCATTTTGCTAAAAACACTTGCAGTTCCTGCTATATGAAAAAAAGAATAGCTGAAACATTTTAAAAGAATCTGCAGATTAGATATAAAATATTAGTTGATATTAGACACGCCGTGAAATTTTAAAAAAGCTAACGAAAAACATGTTTAAATAAAACAAGAAATACATGTGTTCGCTAATAATTCTGCCTAATCAGGGCGTTTGTGCTTAGAAGCCTACGAATGGAATTTCTGCCTATGTTTATTGTCGGAACATGATCAAAGAAGGTTCCGTAAGCTGGTCTAAAATTGTAGTGAATCTGAATTAAATCAATGCTATTCAGTATGATTGCAAAGCAGACCACGGTTATGTGGCATGCTAGTCGCATGCGAAGAAAACTGTTTTTGAGCAAGCTGAGGTGTTCGTCTTTTTTACGATCCAAAGCAGCGTAAACAATCGCAATATACTAGTAAGTTAGAGTAATGTTAATCGCGTGATTGTTTAAAAATCATCGAACATCTTTGTAGTGTAATTGTTATGCATATACAAATAATATTGTGAAAGGCTAATACTCCACCGGCTACGTACATTAAACTTACTCATAAAAGTAAATTGAGCGTTTGATTTGATTACCGTAGAAGGAAGTGTTTACATTTGGGTAGAGCCGTGTCCACACTTTTTGTAGGGCTACATATTGGAGCGCGTTCGTCGATCGAAGAAAATAAAAATTGTTACCAAATACTTGGACAAATTAAACGCTATGTTGGCGAGAAACACTTAACTCTTATTGTTAGTGATAAATGTAAAAGTTGTACGTATGTAGTGTTTGTTTATATTATTTTTCTGTTATAATTCGCAAAGGAAATGAGAGAGATTAAGCATACTACTTATTTTGTAGAGGAAAGTTACTAAAAGCAAAAAGTACCCCGGTGTATACTATTATTTATACTAGAGAATAATAGAAATATAGTTTTGGAAAAAACGGAAGCATTCCAACAACCAATAAACAAAAAAAAGGAAAATAATTCGTTTAACGTCAAAAACTAGATTCCTAAGTTAGAAAGAAGTCAATTTCAAAAGATTTTATGCTTGTAAAGTGTGCGGAGTAAATGCCATACAACTGATGTATTGTTTTCCAAAGCAGAACATGTTTTGATATTGACAGCATGTAAAGTAAGAATACGTTAGAAAAAATATGATGCACATCCAGAAATATATTATTCAGTTGCATCTAAACAAGAAAATAATAATAACACAAGAGAATATGCATAAATGGCAATAAATTGCCGAAATTATACAACGGCATGTACTTGTCTTTAATTGATTAAATATTGTGCAACCAAATACTTCGATCTAAATTACAAATACTAATAGATTTATCAGATGGCTATAAGGAAACAATAAAATATCAGAATATTTTATTGATATACGAGTCTGACAGATAAAACGGACAAAGTAACAATCTACATTTCACTATTATGCAGCTATTATTCTGTGTAGATTTACGATAATTGTACCAAGAGTAGATTCTCTACACATTTGCACTTTGTTGGACTTGTAAATGGCTCGTATATTCTTCGCCGCTGCTCGGAGTAATCTTCTAAAGCTTTTACTTGGAATTGAATAAATGTTTTTCATAATTTAATTTAATTTTAAATTATTTATATTATGGTCTTTTGGGAACCTGTTTCAGTCCTATTGTCTCTAGATTAAACAAAATAGTCATATTGTCAAAATTACTGATTTGTTTATGTGAATCTCGTATTTACTGTCTTAAACTTTTCTCTTTTTTCCATTTTCTCACTTACCTTTCCTTGCTTTTCTTTTATCTTTTATTCATTGTTTTTCTTTCACCCTGTCCTTATTTCTAGTGATCCGTAGTTTTGGTTTTTACTATTACTTACATATATAGTACCCTTTTGATTTAGTGTTTTATTTAACAAGGTGGTCACAACCTATCAAGGTCCGGAAGCCACTCGCGGATAAGTGTTATTGCGTGTACAGTACGTTGGTTTTTAAAGGTGATAAGGGGGAGGTTCATCAGAAATTTGTTATGTTAAACTCGAAGACATCCAGGTAGTAGTCAGGTGGGAAGCAGACAGACGGAACAGGGTTCCAAAGACGTGCACTCCAAAGAAAGAATCTTTGTTTATGGAATCTATGTTTTGGTTTTGGGAACATTTTTGATAGTGGTTTCAGCTAGACGGTTGCTCCTCGTGAAAGATTGGCGAGGGGGCAGAGATTGGAGTTCAGACAGGCACTTGCCATGGACGTAACGATAAAACAAAGACAGGCTTGCAATGTCTCTCCTGTGGGAGACAGATTTCAGGAAAGAGAAAACGGCATCCCCCATTTAGCCACGAAAACTATTTTTTACTTTGCCAAGGCAGGATATGTTGTTTTTATACAGCTACTGCCCAAATACAGTACTCCATCCTTGGACGTACTTGGCTTTTAAATAGATAGATAGTTGCATCAGCAGTGAGATCTTCTGGAGCAGTAGAAGGATCCTACCATTTTTCCAGCGACCTTGGCAATAGACGTTGTATATGTTCCATTTCAGATCAGGAGTAAAGGACAAACCCAGAAGGTTGTCAAAACATGGGGGTTTTCCTAGACGAGAACCATCCATTTCAATTGATGCTAGATGGGGATCAAGGCATTGATGATGTAAAGATAGGAGTTTTGTTTTAGATGCATTAAAGGTAACCAGCCACCTCTTCCCCCACTGAACCACACGCGCAAGATCAGAGGAGAGAGAATCAGAGAGAACTTTGTCATTTACAGCTCTGATATGTTGCCTTAGATGGTCGTGTTATCAGCATAGATGTCAACGAATGATTTAAGTATGTGTTTAGGGAGATAATTGATGTAGATCAGGAAGAGAGTTGGCCCCTGGATTTACCCTTGAGGGACTCCAGCATTAATACTGCAGGCCTCTGATTTTTGTTCATCGATCAACACTCTTATGAGCCTATCGAAGAGAAATTATTTAATGATTGAGAAAACATTTCTAATTATACCGTAGCTGGAAATCTTGTGAAGTTGGCCCTATTGCCATACCTTGTCGAAGGTATTTGATATGTCAAGAGAAATTGCCTTAGAGAGGAAGCCTTTTTCAAGAGATTCACTAATCCCATGAGATATAACCGTTAGCACATCTGCTGTAGATCTGGCAGAACGGAAACCATATTTCATGTCACTAAGAAGGTTATTTCTGCTGAGGTGGTTGAATACTTCTTTCATACAGGGCATACTGACGAGGGTTTCTTTGGGTGTTGGGCAGTACCTTTTTTTAAATCAACGCTTAAACAGTTTTGTAAGTGTAGGGACAAGTTCTAGTTGAAGCTTTTTCAGCACTATAATTTGAATGCCGCCAGGGCCAGTTTCTTTACTGGAATAAATGTTATTGGTTAGCTTGGCGACCTCACACATAGATATTTGCATGTTGCATAGCCTGTTGTCTGTCATAGGAGTAAATACGGGGAGCTGATGGCCTCCGCATCATAGGGTAGAATTAGCTGCAAAGTTCCTGCCAAATAATTTGGTCTTGTCTGATACTGACGCCATGACCTCAGGTCAATTGGTGATGTTTAGGATAGAACGCACTCTTCTTTTCATGATTCTCTTTGCTATTTGGCAAAACTGGTAGGCACCAAGTCCCTGATCAGCTACTTTGGATTTAACAGACTGAACATATAGCTATCTTGCATTTTTTATTACTCTTTTACAGAGACTGCTGACAGTCCTCAAAGCAGCTTTTATCACAGGGCATCTTCTACATTAGTACCTACTGAAAATGTGATTTCTGTGAGCTATGGCATCAGCACATTCTGGAGAGAACCTTGGCTTACCATTAGGTTTTTGTGTGAATTTCTTGGATGGTTTGAATCGGTCTATGCATACTATTAACCATTCGGTCAGATGTGATACTATAGAGGACACATTGATATACAGTAGGTGGAGAGGTACGTCTTAAGACTTATTGCATTTCATTGTTATTTTAACTGATACAATTAGTGGTCGCAAGATACCAGAGGGGGCAGAAAGGAAGATTAATATAGCTCAGGGGGAGTTGTGATAAAAAGGTCTAGAAGTCTTGCATATTGACTGGAAATATCGGGCACACGGGTGGGGTCGTGAACAATCTGGGTGATGTCATAGGCAATAGGGAAATCATGACAGACCCCCTTAATCATCTGTCTTGTTCGAGTGGGTCAACCATTCAACATTGTGGACACAAATATGGATGTAATCCGAAGGATTAGCAGACAGTATGTGGTCAATTTTCTCAGATATTCTCTTAAAGAGAGTAACTCGCTGTTGTGGGGGGGATAGAAAGCTAATATAAATGCAGTGATGTACGCAAATGCAAGCCTGAATCACATATAAGGCAAATTAGCGTCTTCACTTGAGATATCCCTACAGAAAGCTATCTTTAATGTAGGCGCATATTTCATGTCAATGGCGATCTTGGGGGTCAGTTTTGGATGTTAATTAGAATATTATTTTCATAATGAACTCGCCTTGAAAAAGTGACAGGCTTTATGCCTGTTTCGCTTAGGAATAATATATCCGGTTTCGTCTCCTGTAACTGCGGTTCCACCTCTGGAACGTTAAAACGTAGACCCCTGATGTTGGAGAAGGAGACATGCTAGTAGGAGTCTACGTTGGACGATGTCGTTCTGGGTTTATTCATGATTTTTCTCTCGAGATATTTCATGTTCAGGATTTGAGATTTGTGGAACAGGTCGACAGACTTGGTTAGAGCAAGACAGAGAGGGAAAGAAGGAGAGAAAAATATAGAGATTGTTTTTCTTTCTTTTTTTGTAGCACATGATAAGGTAAAGCCGTAATAATTATCTACTAGTATGACATTGAGAGTTCCTACAAGAAACTGCTGCATTGTCCAGAATCCATTCACCAGGTGGCAATACAGCAGCCCGAGTACTTTGCACCTGTTAATAGGACAGGCTCTTTATTTATTAATCCAAGGTTCGGGTCCCTGCTTATCAGACGGATAACGTCAGTCCAGATGAAACGTTTACCTCCAGCACCCTTACTATTAACATCGCCACAAGATATAGAAACAAACTATTTCCGACATCTCAAGACACTGTCCCCGAAGTACTGCCGTACTTGAAAAGCAGATTTTCTTCACCCTTTGTTAGAAAAAAATCACTCATTCGAAATGAGGACTGATGGACAAATAAAGAGAAGCAAGAGTAATATATTATATTTTATCCACGTTAGAGAGTGCTTAATCATTTCTTGCTATATTATGCTACTGAATTTCTGTCATGTCATATCTTAAGGTTTGAAATTCACGTATTCAATTCACGTAGCTTTTAAATTGTGACAGTTTGTTATTCCATATGATGTAATTTTATCATCACAGGTGTTAAAATATTTAGCAGGATCTGCATTTTTCAGTTAGAATTCAATAATTCACCCTTTCTCCCACACAAACCTCATATAGAAGTTTTAAAAGTATCGTAATTTTCTCAATTCATCAGAATCAGCGCGATGTCATTTCTTACAAACAAAGTTTAAATCTCATTAAAAGCAGACGTATATCCTCCATGCATTTCGTTTAAACGAATTTAGATAATATCTTATGAGCTTTTAAAATTGGTTCCGCTCGGCACACTCCAGTGAGAAGAGACGATATGTGTCAATGTACAAATGCATTATTTCACAAGGGAACTGATAACTCTAGCGTTTAGGGATTGCAACATCTCACTGTCAAACAATTGAATTTGTTTAAATCCGATTTTATTTCTAATCTTCTTTAGAAAATTTCTGTCGAAATACATTAACCAGCACATCTTTGCATATTGAATGCCTTTCTGGCGTATGCGATAGTAAATAAATGACATAAGCTTTGTAAGCATTCAACATGCGATTTCATTGTCTACTGAAAACTTCTATGTACTAAAAAAGTTTATTATCGTGTCTTGACATAATAGCAGCATACGCTTATACTTATATTTTAAATCAGACAATTGTTGTGTTACCATTCTTTGCTGTTATATATATATATATATATATATATATATATATATATATATATATATATATATATATATATATATATATACTAGCAAGCCCCCAAACATTGCCCAATGGTAAAACCCACTGAATTATTAAATTTAGATTAATGCAGATTTCATATTCATTATTTTATTTTAATAAACCTTATATACAGTAATGATAAAGTAAATATTACACATTATATAATAGCTCTTACGCTACGCATGCATATTCATAATGCCGTCATTCGACCTTCACCTGTATGATATGCAAATAAGGAAACAATTTATAAGATCTTTAGATTTTACTCAACTCATTTAAAGCTATGCCAGGACTTATCACAACCATGGCAGGTGAAATTACGTAAAACAAAAAGAAAATAAGAACAACTGTGAAGTTGATGAAGATGAACATTTTCTATTATAAAAATAAAAATAAAATCAGTTTTATTATCAATAATATCATATTAACTAGAAAAAAGTGCATACTCCTCTAAAATTTCTAACCGTTAACACTAATATTATTTTTTTTTATTACACATGCGTTTGACAGACGCAAGAAACAGATATATACTTAACTCCGCAGACCCAAATTTATGGCGGAACTTTAAACGTGGTGGCATAAAAGAGCAAAAAATAGAAAAATGAAAAAGATATTCTGATTTCCTGATACGAAAATTTTATTAATTGAAAGTTTGTTACTACTTTTATTTTAATGAATCTATAGATCTATAAAAGAGAACGTGTCTGTCTGTCTGTATGTCTGTATGTGTGTCTGTGTGTCTGTCTGTCTGTGTACATTTCCCTACGCAATAACTCTGTCAATTTTTAGTCTATAGACTCGAAATTTGAAATACCGGGTACTGAGATTTGGGAAAATCGATGCGACGGGTGTCAGCCAGAAATTTGGCTGTTAAGGGGTCAAATTTCAACGATTTGACCTTTAAGAACTCTACCAAACTCCTCCGACAATGTTGGGTCTAGTCACTTGAAATTTTAGATATAGGTTTCTTGAACCTGGATCTAACTTAATAAAGTGATTTGAGCCCGAAACTATACATTTTTAGGGGTCATAATAGGGGTCAAATTTTTAAAAAATTAACCATTTTTTTTGTTTTTTTTTTTGCTTTTTTTGCACAGCATACACCTCCAAACACCCGAGCAACGCCGGGCACCCCTGCTAGTAACACTATAAAAATATTTTATGGTCTTTCTAATCTTATATATGAACTATGGTCACTAAAACTAGATTGAAACCTAGAACATGAGAATCCTCAGAACTAGTGAGTTCCCACCCAAGTAGATCGAGTAAATCTCGACAGGGTCAAGCATTTGTAATATAGAAGTAGGAAACCCTTCTTTCGAAGTGGAAAATGAAACTTGTCCGGCCGAAAATAATATCGATGTTACTCCTTGTGAAGCTTCATTATATAAAACTTGTAATATTCTTAAAACATCTAAAGAATACAAATCAAATGTGACTAAAAGAAAATATCCAATTATTCATCCTCCTTAAGAAGAGTTGTCGTGCAGGCCACAAAATTTAGTCTAACTGTAGTCCTGTAAAAATTGTAATCTATAATACGTAGGAGAAACTGTACTGCCTCTAAATAAATGTATGAATTTGCATATAACTATTACTAAGGTGTGTCTTCATGTTATTAAACATTTTAAAGACACATGCAGCTAGTCATCTTTTTCCACACAAATTATCGAACACTTTAAAGTAATGGATAAAATAGCTTGAGAAATATAGATAACGATATTCAAAATATATGTCAGAATAAGGAAGACGAAATAATAAAAAAAAATGCGAGTAATTAACCCATATGGTGTGAATATTAATGTTTAAAAAAATAACCTACAAGATTCCGAAAATATAGGTCGATTATATCCAGCTTTGCCTAGGTATGGTATTAGAGATAGGACATGTAAATAGAAATAATAAAGAATCGGCTATTTCATGTGAAACCTATTATAGTACAACTAAAGTATTATGATTAATCAAATTTCTTAGCCATTAAATTATCTTATAACACTGTTTAATCAAATAAAAAAGAAGGTTATGAAGGAAATAGCACCGGGAATATTATTACAGCGAGAAACGGTATAAAGGAAAGAGTATTTCGTAACAAAACATCGTAAAGAGAAACCGCAATACTCCCAGAAGCCGCGGAAATGCCTTCGATGAATTTATTTCAGCTCATGCTCACTCTGAACTTAAAGCCGCGAAAGTGAAGTACTTCGAGGTAATGCATCTTTAGCCATACCTATTTGTGGGTGAGAAAGTTTCTTTTAATTATTAAAGGAAACCAGATTCGTCCTGGCAACATTGAACGTTGCCATTCACTTTTGACCCCATTCAATTACATACTGGATGTATTTCTCTAGGGTTTCCCTCATTGGCTTGAATATGTGTGCATTCATTTTCCCCTCGTGTCTGGTCTAGAACTTTGTGTCGACAGCCAATATGCCAATCTTATTTTAAGCAGATTTTCTCAATGTTGTGTAGATTAAACACAATTTAGGAGAGTAAAACGGACACCCATGATATATCTAAGGCTTTTGACAGGGCATGGTTCGGCTGTCTTTCCGGCATATTAGGCCATACGTTATAAGTGAACGAAGTAAATATCCTCGATAGACACGACTATTAGTAAAATCTGACCTCTACACAGAAGAGATCGCCAGAGTTAAACAGGCCGTCTCCTCTAAATGTTTCCTCACCAGAATTGCTAGACTATGGAATACCATTCCGAGTTCCTGTTTTACCAAATGTACTGCCCAGCTGTAATGTGAACAGCCATATTTCTACTCAAGTTTCTATAAAGTATCCCTGTAGCGTATATCCCCCTTCATCGAAGTAACACGGAGCACTGTTTGCGGTAAAAATGGAATAAAAAGAAACATTTTATGACCGGGTAATAAAGAGTAATACATTAAACTGTAATAGCAGCATCTGTGATGTTAACACCTCTGCCACTAGAAGAAGGAATAAAAAAGACGTGCAATAGATTGAAACAAACTGGCTACAAATTAAAACGGAATTCCAGTGGTTACTGCTTTTCTAATAAAAGTGTTGAATCTTATATTCTTATAAAATTTCGCTAGAAAAGTGTATTTATTTACGCACACGCAGACATACACACGCGCACACACATATATGTATGTAGAAAGTTATGAAAAATGTATGGCAATTAAGCTACACAGAAGATTCCGCATTTCATTCTCATGACAACTCGTCAAGCTCATGCGAAAAGTTGTGGTTGTCGCGCGTTTATATAATCGCACATTCTATCGACCTTCCTAGTTAGCCAATTAGCTTCCTAGTCGCAACCTCGCCCAGTATAATCAGCCAAAGGGCAGGCACTAATATATATATATATATATATATATATATATATATATATATATATATATATATATATATATATATATATATATATATTATGAAAGTAAGTGTTTATTTTTATCATCATTTTATTCATTTTTGCTATTGTTATTTTCAATTTAAAAATTAGTTTGTATCGAAACGCAAAAGCGATAGCCCCAACTAAAGAATAAATAGAAAGACCTATTAAAGCAATACCTAGAATAAAACCAGTAGGCACCAATTGCCGAAGCAATGGCTTGTTTTCAAATCATAGAAAATAAAATAAATATACGTTTCTTCGATTCGGCATCATGGGATTCTATCCATAGATTTCCGAATAACTTTTCCACATTGCCCTGGGGATCGCCGATATATATATATATATATATATATATATATATATATATATATATATATATATATATATATATATATATATATATTTATACAGATATATCCTCGGAAGAAATCCATATTATTAAAAAAATGTAGAAAATCAGTTCAAGTAAATAGCAATAATTGATAATTAAAAACGAATAATTACAAACTCTTTGATTTGCCAATGGTTTTTAGACTCTGCATTGGCATCATACTTTCTGGGATAATTTAATCGATGGAGTCTAACAAGCATAATTTATACTACAAATAACGGTCTAGATAGAGATGGTGGATTAGCTATATAAATATTCTAACAAAGTCAAGGGCGAAAACTTTAAGAAATGTATGTACAAGGAAATGAAAATATTAGACCTAAAATAGACATACTAGCTAACATAAAAATAAAAAGATGGCTTCGTGTCACGTTAAATTAAGATAAACCACCAACACAACCTACTAAAAAGAAAACGCTAATCCAATATATGTAAATCCTAACTACCGTAACCCACATCAATTATAAAACAAATTCCTAACCCGATAATTAGTAGACTCAGCAATAACTAAAGTGAGGAAAACGGATTAGACAGGTCAATCAACATCTACAACACAGCTTTAAAAATAGTTTCTACAAAGATATTAAAATTACATATGAGTAAAAACACCGATAACAATAATATAGTTAAAAATAGAAGAAAAGGAATATATCCTGGTATACGCCTCCATACTATCAAATGTTAAAAACAAAACTTGGCAAAAAAAGTCTTGACCTCAATGAAAATCACTTCCGCGTAACTAATCCGCTTTACAAAAGCTGCAAAAGTAACCATACGTTATAATACAGGTGCTACAAAAATTGTGAGATGATAATTAAAGCACGGAATTACAAAATAGTAAATAAGAACAATGAAATCAATAATAAAAAAATAAATGAAAAACGTGAACAACATGAGAAAAATAAAACTAACACGAATGACAAAATGTAACAAAGTGAAATAATAATAATAATAATAATAATAATAATAATAATAATAATAATAATAATAACAATAATAATAAACCGAACCTTAACAGCTATAATAGAAATGAAAATAAAATACTAATAATAAACAAGATAAATGCAACTAAAGATCCTGCACACTCTGCCAACTTAATAAAGGCCTAGTTTATAAGGCCACAATATTTGCAAAAGAAGACGCGAATAATAAGAAATATTACGTAAATGTGACCTTCTTAGATTTCAAAAGCAGGTATTATGACCATAAATGCACATTCAAAAACAAACCAAATAACAGAATGAAAATAACACTAGCAAGTAAGTAAAATAGTAAGGCTCTCAATGAAAGCAGACGTTAGCCGATAGTCGATTTAAATAATAAGACTAGCAAGTATATGTAGTAACCTGGACGCCATCCTATTCTTTACAGAAACCCAACATCTATTTAATTTAAGGAGAGAAATAGCGAAAAACTGTGTGCAGATAATAAACTCCACTCTAGGATAGCGATACAAAATTATTTTAAAATAGAGCATAATAGATAATAAATAAATGAATATAAATGCATTAAAATATATCCATATTTATGAATGAGCCTGTCAAACACTGACTTTTCTTTTCTGGCAACAATAATTCAGTTGGTGATAGATGTGAGGGTGCTATCTGGTTTTGGCGTAATCCTGTACATTTGTAGGAACTGCTGAAGCGCCTTGTCGGTTGGAACACCTGAGAGTTTTTTTTTCAGAGCGCGCTATAAGGTTTCAACACATGTGTTCGCGGGCCCGTTGGACCTGGGAAGTATGCGACGACGTTGTTATATGATTAATTTGGTATAACTCACAGAAATCATTAACCTCTTCAGAAGTGAATTGCGTCCCATTGTCACACGCAATATACGCTGCCACACTGAACCGTGCAAATATTTCATAGGAAACTGTTGCTGCGATATTAGTCATAGGCTTCTTGCACTGTAACACTTCTCGCTATTTTGTAAAACTATCTACTAATATAAAGTAGTAATATTCTTCTCCGTGACCAGGCGAATTAATGTGTCATCTTCTTTACGGATGATCCGTCTTGGGCCACGATTTGTATAATATGCGTCTGCCTTTACTTCTAATGCCCGTCCTTTACATCGATGAACCATGTTTTCGATATTCACATACATGTTTTTCCAATATACAAATCAGCGTATATTTTTTTAATTCTATTGATAACTGTTGTATCCATACGAAATTCCTCCAAGATTATTTTCTGCAACATTTTCGAAACCAGCACTCTATCACTATATAATAAAACTCCGCCCTATATTGAATAGATCTCCGCCACTTTTGGATCATTTGTTTATTATCACCTTCCTTTTTCATTTCATTTAGTGTAACTGACAGTTCTCTGATAATATTATTTATCATGCTTGTAACCTTCTAATTTGCTCTGGTATTTGAATTTATCGACTATTCGGAACCGGTACAAGTCTTGATAAACCGTCCGCATTACTTATGATTTTAGATAGTAGATGTTTTATGTAAAAATCATAATTGAGAAAAAAGTTATCATATCTCAACAAGCGATTTGCCGTATAAACGGGTAAACCTTTCCTCGCCCCAAATACTGTAATCAGAGGTTAAGGATACGTTTCTAGTGTAAAGTGCCTGCCGTAAATATATCTACGAAATTTCCTCCTGGCGAAAATTATACCCAGATCCTTTTTTTCTATCTGTGAATAACTTCTCTCTGCTAGTAGTAGTGATCTAGAAGCATTTCCAATTGATTTCCTTGAACCATCTGTCATTATGTGTTGCATACCCGTTCATACATCGGATGATCCGGCGAAAATTGCCACAACAATATCAAGTTTTGGATTGTAATGTCTTAAAAATAGGTTGTATTTAAGCATGTTATTGATTTATCCCAAGGCTACATCCCATTCTCATGCTTATTTTTTGGTTCAATAGTTAATTCAACCGAGCGCTTAGATCGTGCATTCCTTTAATGAACGTTTGATATTAATTAGAGAGCGCGTAAAAACTTTCGAACGTCGCCATGTTAGTGGGCACTGGCATGTCTCTTAATTCAATTGACCTGCCTGCCATTTTTTTAATTGATTATGTGTCCTTAATATTTAATTTTCTTCCAAACTAAATTCGCACTTTATTGGACTTTAAAGTTCTGATTTTTTTAATACTTGCTCCAGATATTCCTCGACTGTTGCGTTCCATCCATTGTATCGTCTAAGTAGGTGCATGGAAAGTCCAAATCAATCAACATAACGTACGGAACTTATTGGAAAATGACAGGTGCCACTTTAATTCCAAACGGAAGCCCGTTAAATTTGAATATCCCTCTAGTAACTTCGAACATTCCACTCCGATGGGAATTTGGAGATAGGCCTCTGATGAAGCATTTTTTGAAAATATAAATCCTCTATTTAGCTTGTTAAAATCTCCTCCAGACAATCATCGAGTTAAAACCTGGCGTAAAGTAAGCGCAGCATCTGATTTCGTTTGATTTTCTTTTAATGCACACAATCGGGGGCGTCCAGGAATTATTTTCTACTTTCCATATAATTCCATTTTTTCCAATCTGTCAAGTTCATCGTTATTTTTTCTACTGCGAAATGAATGTTACGTTTCTTTTTAAGACTTGGCATAGTATTTCCCTTAAACTCAACTTTGGCTTTCCACTTTTACATATTTAAAGGCCAGGTGAAATTTTCCGGAATGTTTTCTGTAATTATGTTTAATATCCTGTCTTGTTTTCGTGTTACTTTTAATTTTTCTGGAGAACGAGTTTAAAGGTTTTTTCCCACAATTCTAATGTATCAATAAAATCCGTATCAACAACTTTTCTCCATTTTGCATAATAAAACTTACCATTTTTTAACGATCTTGTTTACCTTCGTGGGAAGTACAACATCGCATCGGAAGTTGATTTTCTTGCGTGTTACCGTACAAGCGTGTTTCCTTGACTTCGTCATCCTAGGCATATTAAAAAATGTTCATGTTTTATAGTTTATTAGTGTCAGATCTGATCCTGAATCGAGCTGGAATTTTATATTTTTTTAAATATTTAAGTCGTAACATATTTCCTCAAATCTCTGTTAGATTTGATATTTGAACTCGTTTATCTAATTCGGCTGTCGATTTTTTTTGTTTTACAACACGAAGTTTTGTGCCCATTCCTGTTGCAAATGAGGCATTTATTTCAAAATGGGCAATTTACTTCGCTGTATCTTTTGTTGCAACGTCTTCAATGATGGTGGGATTTTTTGTTCATCCTCATACTTTTTATTAAAATTTGTCTTTCTATTTTTATAATACGCCGACTTTTTTACCCCAACTGCTGGCTGATGGTGATTGACTGTTTTAATTTTCTTAATAAAATGAAATGCCAGCTTCTTCTAGTTTCGAAACTGTTTTTTAACTTACGGCCCGCTGGCAATACTGTTAATTTCTGCAAGGTAAGGTTATGTTCGCATTCGAGTTTAGACAAAACTCTACGTCTAATTTCGGAACTCTTACTTAATAAATGTACTTGAGCAAAATTAAGAACTTGCAATGCTCAACCCCAATCTCTGCCAATCTGAAGTTGTCATGATATCTATTTACTATGGATTCATGATCAGCGGATTTAGAGACAATCATGCATAACCATCGCTTACGCCAAAGAGACATATTTGGTCGAAACAGTTCCTTTAGCACATAAAATGCCTCCGAGATTTCCAACTCATTTGTTTTCCCGGTAGTAGAAAATCAACAATTTTGTTATGTTCCGCTGTAACTGTGGTTGTCTTAGTTATAGACTAACTTTTCCTGAGCTCGAGCAGCTTTCATAGTCTGTGGAGAAAATAACGTCATGACGTTTATGAGACGATTAAAACGTGTTCTCTTAGTCTGGTACGTAGTTGAAATTTTCCAACGAATTCACTATGGTGTTATTAGGATATGTAGCATTTCCTTTATTGCTCGTTGTTTTTTTTAATTTCTCCAGGCTAACCGTTGACTTTCTAAATGCTTGTTCTGCATTTCCTGGACCTTGATATTGCTTCGTTGCGTAATTCGGTTTGAAATTTTATTTGCTCTTTGGCCATTTAATTTGTCTCGTTCTCCCATTGCAGGAGAGGGAAAGGTTGCCCTGTTTTTTATCTTGTTTTTTTTTAAGTTGTGCTGTCTTTCATCTTGTTTATTGCAAAGCAATCTGTTCATTTTGTTTTTCTGGAAATTTTTGCTGTCTTATCCGTTCTTCCATATTAATAGGGGCAGCTGTGAATGTTGACGCTGTTGAATTCTTGATGTGATTTGAATAATTGAGTTATCGATTTACAGAATTATCCCATGTTTAGATAATTATATATATGCACCGATGAATATACATTTAATTCCTGTTACCCAAAAAACTAATAAAAATTGAACAAAGAAAATTGAACTAACTTACGTATTTAACTTACGTAATTTCATGTCTTGCTTTTGACATCCGTAAGTTCGTAATGATCAACTTTGGATATTCTTTTTGATTTTGAGAACAGTCTGTCGGTGAATTTTCTTTCTACGAGTAGGAATTATTTCACTTGGAACACACATAAGAGTTTTTATAACTTCATTTTTTAGAAATAGTTCAACGTTTGTTCCTTTTATCACTCTACTTGTGTTCGCGTATTTTAACGAGAACCCTTCCGATTTATATTTATTATCAGAGGAAAATTCGTCCGCATATAATTTAACATACAAAAAAATATAGGCTATTTAAACTTTGTTACCTTTTAAAAGTTACACGGTGTAATTGTGTGCATGTTAATTCCATGTATGTTTTAGTAGTCGAACCACTTTTTAGGTGTATCGTTGCAAATACTTTTTTTCCAATTTAAAACCACTGTTGTTAGTGTAACGATATCTTTTACTTTTCTCTGGGTGGTAATTCCTTAATGCTTATTCGTCTTTTAACGACTATATCAGTAAATTCTGAATCTTTCGTCGAATTAATGCAACTCGACTGAACATGGAATGAATAATATGAAGTAGAACAGATATATTGAAACCGAGAATGTATATACAATATTTGCATATAGTCCATTGTCAGAGAAATGAAGAGGAAGTCCCTGAAGAAAGTGTCGAATGGATAGTCGTCGACTCTCGTGTCTCGCTGAGTCTCTCCCATCTTTATGGTACCAACCATATGTATATAGTTGAGACTCCACGTATGCTAATTAGGTAGATCTTACAACAAAAATAAATAAGTCTCTCTCTGTCTCTCTTTTTTGAAGGCTTCCATGTTTGACAAGGCAATGAATGCAGCTAAGTTGTTTTTTTTTAAATATTTGCTTTAGTCCGTGAGAAGATACTTTCTAGGAAATAAACGGAGTGCAGAAAAAGAGAAAGATGTCGATGATCGTTGGAACTGCTATCAAAAATTAGAAGCTCGCATGTAAGTCCAAATGCACATTTACCGGTTTCACAGACTATTTCCCTCAGAACTGCCGTAAGGACCAGGTAGAACCTTTCCATCAGGATGTTCGTGTCATGCAAGAACGCTACCAAGTACAGTGGAATGTGAAATTTCTTGCAAACTACTGTTGGTATTAGAAACTAGACGTGGTGGCATTCAAACGCAGGGGAAAGTCACTGAAAAGGTCTTGTTCCACCATGAGATTTTCGGTAATATATCCTCTTAATCTTCGGAACCATGCATTTTCTTTCGATTGTCATGAATTTATTTCCAAAATTAAAGGGCATAAATAGCACTGAATGTGTCTTAATTATTTTTACGGCCTAGTGTCTAAAAAAGTGACTGAAAAAAATGAGTGGGAGTTTTTAGATTCTGCACAGAAATTAAACCTAGAATCACATATCAGATGTTTTACATTTGGAACTTAGCAGACCAGTTTAAATAAAGTTCGCTAAAAGAGACCTTCTGTTTGTAAACACACACACACACACATATATATATATGTATATATATATATATATATATATATATATATATATATATATATATATATTTATATGTACCATGCGGTACATATGTTTGTGTATGAGTTACTTTCTCTTTTTTTACTATGTATCACTTGTGCTGTTTTTAAGAAATTTTATACGAAATGTAATTCATATGTGTATCAGTTTTCTTGGACATATGTTTATCAACTACACAAATATATTTCGAAAATGAGTAGTAAATAAAATTTGATTCCTCATACAACAGTGTCATAGTAAGGAAAGTAAACCCCTTTATAAAACCTTGTATCACAGGTGCATTTGTGAAGCCTTATTTGCAGAAAGACACTGGTGTAAAATCAATATGAGGTTTTTGATAAAACTGCAGCTCGTACGAAATTAGAGTTATTGTTTACAGCAAAATTTCAACATGATACTTAGCTTTTAAATAAAACTCTCATTACGTAACTACATACAATTATTTAATAAAATTCACATCGATTCTAAAGTTGCAAATTTCGCTATAATGAATTGTGGAGTATATCACTAGGTGTATCCGAATTTTTGTAGGGATTTTTGACACCCCCAACACAAAACCGCGAATAAAATATAAGAATCTCATAATTTCTCTGTTAAAAGTGAGTTATTTATTTTCTTTATGGATTATACTTCAAAAATAAACTATTACAATTGTTTTAAAAGTAATAGAAATATTTTTAAACAGTATTGCATTTTCCGAACTCAATATTTTTCTTTTTTTAAACTTTAAAAATCTATCAACATTTTTTATTGATTCTATTTTTACGATATTTTCAGGGTCAATGTAAAATTTTATGTTCTTTCCAATAAACCGAATATCATATTTTAGACAAACGTTTTTTTTTTTAATTTATGCCCCCCATTTTCAAGTTTCTATTA
>NC_136482.1:37330779-37333279 GCF_053919585.1 Euprymna scolopes
CGGCCATAATACTGTTTCTTCTGGTTACAGGAAATCTGGCGAGGCCTTTCCTGCCTAAAAACACCATGCAAAATATGAAGCACGGCGGAGACAGTTTGATGTTTTGGGGATGACTTGCTGCCATGAAAAACCGAAATACACTGCTAGAGAGCTGTCACTTAGTCGACGTCGGTGCTTCATGCAAGAAAAATACCAAAAGCATTCGGCTAATCTGTCTAACAATTGGCTTGAGGACAACAATATTTTGGAGTGGTCATCCCAGATCCTGGACCTCAATCATATTGATAATTTGTGAAGGTTTTAAATGTGAGAGTAATGAAGAGGAAGCCAAAGAATCTCGCTCAGTTAGATGATAATTGTCAGGAGGAATGGACTAAATTTACTGCTGAAGAATGCTAAGTAAGTGGAAAACTATAATAAACGACTACAGCACTAAAGTACGGCTAAAGACCATACAATTGATTATTAGAATTACGATGCCAATATAGTCTAACAAGGGAATTTTTACATATTGTTTGTAATTTCTTTATTATTCATTTTTTTAATTCGATTGTTTAGTTGGAAAGAGCAGTTCAAAATATACATTATGCTTTGTACTTTCTTATGATTTAACTCGTTTTTGAAGGATTTTTAAATAATATGAGGTTTTTAGTCAACCGTGCAAATAAATAAATATGATACTGACTCTCTATCCTCCTCTCTCTCCCACTCTCTTTCTCTCTCTCTCTCTCTCTATATATATATATATATATATATATATATATATATATATATATATGTATGTATATATGTGAACAAATAAGTGTATGTGAGAAAATATGATGGAAGCATTTTATCTTATTTTATTAGGAGGGGATGAATCCAATAAATAGCAATCCGAGTTAGGTTTTATACAAAAATGCGTGTTATACGGTAAAGTAGTGTCTGTACCCTGTAATATGAGAGAAAATGGATTTGAGTATTATTTATTTTTATATCTCCGTCCAAGTATCGTTGCGTTTGCCAATGTAAATTTCTGGAATTTTAAAGATTGATGAAGGCAAACGCCAGCCGTTTACAATATTTGTGTTGCTCGGCTTTATGTCCGAACTATCCATAATCGTAGGTGTAGTTATCTTTTATTCTTTTGAACCTTATTCTGTTCGAACTTGTGTAGATGCGATTGATAGTGTTGTTCATGGGAGTAAATTTCTATATTTTGCCGGGTTTATTTATGAAAAATTAAGAACACTTATCTATTAGAGTTTGTGTAAAACATCGACGATGCCTACATCGTTTCTAAACTTAATATACATTTTAATGATAGCAATAGTGCCAGGCGTTAGCCACATACCCTACCTATATCGGCGAGACTTTAGGAAATTTTTAGTTTCTAACCAGATGCGTTCATTTAACAATGAACATACTGATAATAAACAACTTTAATAAGAAAATTCAGAAGGTGTTCATTTCTCCATACTAAGATTATACTGAAATTATTTAAATCATACACTGTAGGCTTCAAATCAGTAAGTTTTGCATCTCGGAGGGTGTAAAGCCAATTACATCGTTTCAGAAAAAAGAATTTACCATTCAATATAAGTACATTAAATTAATAATACAACCAACGTGAAATAATACAGCTATACTTAATAATCCCTTAATCTACGTGATAACAGTTATATCATAATTTTACCTTATAACTCTTCCAGATAATATATATATATATGCGTTATAACAGTTATATACATAATTTTACCTTATAACTCTTAATATATATATATATATATATATATATATATATATGCATTATCTCTATATATTTGTATTTTCAAATGTGTAAATATCCAGATGGCAATAAAATTTGCCTAGAGGTTAGTTCCTTTATTGAGATTGTCGGACTGACTTCCTCATCTTTGTTGTTATAGTCACAACGTTTCGGTCGTTTTGCCCTCCGGCCTTCATCAGGTGTTTTGTATCGAACTTGGGAACCGTTTGGTCTCGAACCGAACCCTTTATTATTATTACGGGAGTACCGTGTTCGGACTCCAGCTAGGCGCTGAGACATAGTTGCTGATTCTCTGTTTTTAATGTTACTTTTCACTGCCTTCGTTCAGGATTGAACTCAGTACCTTTGGGTAACTGTAAACTTTGATACAACGTCTAGAACCACTCGGCCATATGTCACTAGGACAATACTAGGTTGGGCTTTGTTAATGTTAAACCTATGTTGTTAGTCAAGGTTATCAAGGAGTGATCTTAGACGTTGTATCAAAGTTTACAGTTACCCAAATGTGCTGAGTTCAATTCTGAACGTAGGCAGTGAAAAGTAACATTCAAAACAGAGAATCAGCAACTATGTCCCAGAGCCTATCTGGAGCCCGAACACGGTAACTCCGTAATAATAATAAATGGTGTGGTTCGAGACACCTAACAAACGGTTCGCAAGTTCGATACAACACACCTGCCCATATGTCACTAGGTCATATTGGTTGTTATAGTCATAGTAGATTAGAACGAT
>NC_136482.1:37338279-37410779 GCF_053919585.1 Euprymna scolopes
ACATTTATCAATATGTCGAGTTCTCAGCCATTATCGCTCATAAAAAACACAACTTAAAGTGATGTAAAGTTCGTACAAACCCAGAAACATGGGCATCTAATATCTATACATAAATAAAAAAAAAAAATAAATAAAGAGAAACACAGAAAATACGAAGAAAGGCAACGTGGTTTTTAAATTATTCCGCAGGATTAATTACAAAAAAAACAACTGTTTTTGTTACTCGATATAAGTTTCATGTGAATCAGTCACACGCACAGACACTTACAAAAATATCCTTCTTTGTCTTTGTACGTGTATATATATGCGTATATATATGCATATTTTTATAGGTTACTAAATAGATAGATGGATACATACATAGATAGATAGATAAATAAATACATACATAGGTAAATAGATAGATACATATGATCCTAATTAAATAATTATAATAATTCTATACAAGCAGAACCGTGGAAATTATAGAGAAAGCTTTTTTATGTGTAATATATTGATATTAGTATTCTGTGGATTTTCAGCGAAAATTAAGACGACCTGATATAATTAAAACGTCTTTTTTTAAGTGTAAGAGTAGAACAGTACGTTGGCGATATTTCTGGAGTAATTCTTCTTTATGGGTCCGGTGATTTTTTTTAAGGTCCGATGGAAAATTTTTATTAAAAAAATCTATAGTAGCACTCGAGTAAAACGTTTGTTCGTTAGAATAGACAGAAAGAATAGAGGCGGGGAGAGAATTTAATAATGAAGATATATATATATATATATATATATATATATATATATATATATATATATATATATATATATATATATATATATCAGAAAGTGGTCTCTTGGAGTTTTACTTTGTGATGTGGAGTACCCGATATACAGCTTGGATCTCCTTACCTCACTGCTTTACAGGGCAGTCACCTTGAATTTTACCGTGCAATTTGGATCTAAACCTTTACATCCTTTTCTTCAATTTCCCTTGCCATATGACTTCTAATAAATTTATTTTGGATTATGATTTTCCATGCCTCACTGATTTTAGAAAATGAGGTGAATACCATTGTGACTATTTGCTATTTTATTTGAAGAGATGGTAGACATTGAACCCCTATAGGATAAGGAGATTACATTTCTTAAGTACTCTTTGTCAGTAATAAAAATCTTTGATATGAAAGTCAAAGATTTATGTTTTATTTTATTTCATTGGATCACTATAATTTGTTTTATTTGCTCTATCTTACATATCGAACAATTCCTATTGCGATGGGATAGTATTTATAGAATATTACGGCCAGTAATATTTGGTAAATTTTATAATCACAGGTTTCCATATGAGCTGATTGTTCTATAGCTTTATTCCGAAGTATATATATATATATATATATATATATATATATATATATATATATGTGTGTGTGTGTGTGTGTGTGTGTGCGTGTTTGTGTGTGTGTGTGTTTGTGTGTGTGTATAAAGCTCTGTGTGTATCTGGTCACGAATAGGCTCCTATATGGTTGACTATTTAAAAAAAATGATTTCATATAATGATAGAAAATTTATCGGGACACAGGAATGGATATGTCTGATCTGGCAAGACAGTACTTCATTGAAATTGTGGGGGCTGCGTTCGCACCGAGTCAACAAAGTATCGAAATAAAAAAATAAAAAATGGAAAACAACGTTTACAAGTGTTTTTATATAGATGTACAAAGAATACTCTGATGAGTATGTTTTAACTTAAATATGGATGGTATAATAAAATACGGGGTCTGCGTTTAATAAAGACTTTTCATGTCTATCTGCATGAGTATACTTTGATAGTTATGTTTCAGTTTGTAGAAAATTGTATAATAAAGGTATGGGGGGTTCGTTGGCAACTGACCTCCATAGAATGGAAATATGTCAACAATTTTAACAAGGATTTTTAAAATAGATCTACTGAATATTGTGATAAGTGTTTCAGTGTGAACAGGTATGATATAATAAATTATGGGGTTTATCTATTTTATTTTCACTTTCATCATATTTTGCTTTGCTTTTGATACCCCTAATTTCAACCCAAATTTACAACCCTTCTTTTTCATAACCCATCATATTTTCATAAATCAGAGTCCACTTTCTGTAGGCTACTTTTGAATCCAGTCAACGACGGGTAGATTTGCTAGTATATATATATATATATATATATATATATATATATATATATATATATATATATTGTGAATTATTATTGATAATTTTTTTTATAAAATCATAGATAACGTGAGTGCCATCCAATATAATCCTTACCGACACCAAGGCTTATGCAAAATTCCTAGTAAAATTAGTTATTATATGTATTAGAACGTGTTATCAATGACACGACAGTTATTCGAAAGAAAAATTGTAAACTTGACAAAAACTCATTACAACACTTTCTTATCAATATACATACATATATATATATATATATATATATATATATATATATATATATATATATATATATATATATATGCCGTATATTTCGCCGTATATGACACAGTGAGATAAGAAATGATAAAAAAAATGGAGCAATTTTTTAATAAATTTATCATATATCATTTATTTATGTCGACTTCTAAATCACGAAACCATGTCTGTGTATCCTAGGCTATAGATAGCCAAACTCGGTATCTTATGACATATTTGTGTTTAAAGATATCTATCCATCTCTCTCTCTCTCTCTCTCTCTCTCTCTCTATATATATATATATATATATATATATATATATATATATATATATATATATATACATATGTAAGCTTATATATATATATATATATATATATATATATATATATATATATATATATATATATGTTTTTAAGTGTCGTTTATACGCCGAAATTTTGTCTATTTACTCATCTATTTTTTAAAAATATATTGCTTAGTTCATTAGACACATCAGATAATATTAATAATACATCTCGAAACATTCTTTCTAAATTAAATGAAACAGACAATAACTTATAGAATTTTTAGTACTTTTCCAAAATTTATAAATTCACATATTTATTTAGAGTATTTAATCATGAATTGTACCCAGTTCCCAATACAATATTTGGTGCTAAATTGATGTTAAATCATCAGCTCTTGTGACAAAATTGATATAATTTTTGTCATTATCAGTTGTTTTTTTGTCAAAACATATAATCCCAAAAATATTTCATGTGAAAAAAGTTACGATCTATATATATTGATTACTATATAGACAGATCGATTACTCTAAAGTGAATAGTATTTATTTGTTCAGGAAATACACTAAATAACACATTGCTTCATTATTGTTCATGGTTCCAGCCTTTAACTTCCGTTTCTTCAAACTCACGGAATGCTCATGTGCCGAAGAGCAGTAAACTATTATAACTGCGTCCAAGCGATTTGATATGCTCTCCATCTATTTCGGCTCCTGGCGGTATCTTCAACCATTTTTGGTCATTCATTGCACCCAAGTTTGTAGGAAACCGGGTCATATGTGAAGATATTTTGCCCATGCTCAAACACCTATCTTGTAGCCCTTATTTCTGAGAAAAAAATCATATACTTATCAAGTTCTGCTTAGCTTTTGCCTTAATGTAACGAAAGAATTTATACACTACGAGACCAAAGGCGTTTTATGCACATATATAAAATAATCACCATCCTTGTCTCCATTGTCGATGTTGCTGTGTTCTGCTGGAAAAGTACCCTGTCTGTGCCAATCACAGTGTTATTGATGGTATTGCTTTCTTTTGCGAGACACCAATTTCTCTTGCACATGGCAACCTTATTCGTGTATGTTGACCAACATTTTTGAAAAAGCTTCGGAGTCTTATGACTTCAACGTTATCCGTTTTCTACAGACTAACTCAGAAGAATCGGGCCTTAATTATTTTTCTCATAAAAACAATCATTCATAAATGACAATTTTTTTAACAGGGAATTCAGTCCAACAATCTGCTGGTAAGTGAACAACATCCTTGAAAAAAGACATGACGCATAGTTTAAATGATTGAACTGATTGAGCTCAAAGAATGTGATATTTGAATTTTACTCACACGATCCATCCTGCATCAGCTGATAAAATGCAGGCATCAAATTTGCTGTTTATCATTGTTATCCGGAAAAGAAATAAGCACCCCACTTCTGACCACATTAAATCATTAGGATATGCACTATACATAAAAACTACCTGTTCATTCTCATTGTTCTTGGATGGCCATTTGACATTTTATATTTCTATTTTTGTTCTGAGTTTGCATAGTTTTCGTTTTTAAATGACTTTTCGAATTTCTAATTAGTATAATTTGTTAGAGCGCCTTTTTGTCATCGACCATTCTCAAGAATTTTGGTAGACTCCATCTTGATTATTTTATAGGAGGGTCGACGTTGCCCGGAGTTAAATTACGAGTAATAAATGTTCCGCATTTTATCATTATTTATTTTCCTTGAAATCTGCGAAATAGTCAACTTTTCGCAACCAAATCAATTGGTTTTCTGTTCTAGTCTTGGACCGATCGTGGTAAACTAAGAGGATGATTAATATACATCTCTAAAGTGGTTTATTTTACAATGCACTATAATCTACATTGTACAGAAGAGAAACTACCGTTTATTTTATATACTTAGTTTATTTGATGGCTTGAATTAAAGTTTGAAATGCAAAACTCAAACATCATTCTTTAGCTGTGCTTTAAACAGAAACATGGATTAAGATCTCAGCTTTAAGTTATTCAAAAGCCAACTGTTGATTTTATATGATTCTACCTTTTGTTTATGTAGTGAATACATTTCTCAAATATACTTGTGATGTAAGACTATATTAACGTATTCGGTTGGTCAATATGGGAATGTTTATTTCCGTGGATTTTTTTATCATCTATTTAAGGCGCATACCGGAGATGCAATTCATACCTAAGAAAACTCATGTGAAAAGTTGGACAAGCTGTTTCGAAACACCTTGCCAACAAACTCTTTCACTCACACCCTCACACAAAAAGCATTCTATATATAAACAGGGAAAATGATTTCCTTTCTCTTACCATATGTTTATTCAACTTTTCTCATTTAACATTCCTACCACCACGTAGGGTATCTATGTTTAAGTAGTTGTGCATAGTGACAAGCATGGAAAAAATCATCAGGATCTTATTAGTATCTATTAATCTATCACACACACACACGCACACACACTCACTCTCTCTCTATATATATATATGTATGTATATATATATATATATATATATATATATATATATATATTCTCCATAACAGCAACCATTCTGATATTCAGTCGTAGCAGTATTTACCGTAAAATTAGTAACACCCTATTCAAATCAATAAAACACCTCAGCAATTTATCCAGCTATTATTAAAAATAAAATTAGCAACTTGGGGGCTGTTAATCCATTTAAATACTAATTCAATTGATTTTGTCGTCTGATACTCTATGTTGGAAGAATATATGCTTACTTATTCTCCGACTTCACTCAATGGTCTAAGTGTTTTTACCCATTAATGCAGGAGTAGACATCTTCCCACTGGAGTAAAACACACTTGGAGCCGTGGGTGGTTTGGTTGTAAGAATAGTATTAGAGGACATAGAATATTTTATTTATTTAGACAACCCAAGAACACAACGCCCAAACTATATGACAGGAGAAGCACAAGTGATTAATAACAGATGCGGGCTAAACACATCCCATTCACTTAGATCGAAAACATAATTTATATACTTAATTGTTAAACAAGGCATTGTAGCGCGTAATGGACCACTCTGAATAAATTAATTATTAAATCATAGTCGGCTTCGAGTAATAAACGAACCAACACTACAAACTACCTTAATTACCCCCTTTAACCATTATGAGAAATACATTCGACCCTGTTTCAAACAGAATTAACTAGCAGTATTTAACAACCTTATTGGATTATCTTCCTTCAAACCATCCCAAGCAACGACACAAAAACATTTTACAAGTAGAATAACTATGAATTTTCAGACAGTAAATAGAGTAGAACACTTCACCCGAAATGTCCTCCAAGGTTTATTTAATGCACCCATTTTACTTTATTCTCATATTCAATCAAATGGTCTTAAATCCATGTACCAATAGAACGATAATCTATAAACATTACTTGCCCCTAATACGAAACTAAAACTAAACGTAACATCCTTACAAGGTTGTATCGAATATAATATAAATATAGATACCAAATTTAAAAAAAATTATTTTTACAAAAAATTATTCATCGGAAAATAAAGGAATTTAGGAACCAAACAAATGGGATATATTATTTTTTTAAAATAATTCTTTTTTAAATGGCTTAGGGCTCCCCGGAGAAACTTCACATAACTCTGTTCTTTAATAATGATATGAAAATTAGCTGATACATTAATAATTAAATGGGTGTTTTAGTAACTTCATCCAAGGTGAATGTTTCTCGCATGTTTTTTCCCGTTAGGGATGCCCCTCTTTTTTCTTTCTATTAAAAAAAAATGCTACATTGCCAAAAATGTGACCATTCCTAAATTCTGAAGGAATGCTGTTTTTGAACATTTTAAAACGATATAATGCTTGAAAATGTCGAACTGGACATTGAAACAATTGTAAACTTAAAAGGAAATACACTTTTCGTTTCTATCAACACCTTGTATTGCAGTCTTGATTTTGCACACACAGTATATTAATCATCAATTATAAAATGCGATAATTTTCGGGCTTAATCCTTAAGTCAATCTTTTTTGGCTTAAAATCTATTGGTATATGAAAATTTTCTGAATGACACGAACTCAGTATATTCCATATAAGTCTATATATATATATATATATATATATATATATATATATATATGTACTACAAATACTCCCTAAAACAATACATAAGTAATTTAATTTGTAAGTAATAAAACAGTAAATGAAGCAGGCTTTTCATACTGTCGATTTTACGATAAATGTTATGTATTTACTATTTTTTCGTTGTCTCTGCTGATTACATTAAGAACACACTACATCTTTATTAAAATATATGTTTATTTGTTGTCTAAAAATGCAGGAAGCGGTTCTTTTTTTGGTCAGTTGTATCGTAATATTTTTTTTATTCAATTTTCACCCCAAACAAGGCACAGTGCCACTTTGCAGCAGGGGGCTCCTATTAGGGACTTAATTAGCGGGGTTATTATGAAGGGAGATGAGTAGAAAGATGTTTGTTAACATTACATTCGAACTTCTGCATATCAGTGCAGTTGGGAAAGCAGAATCCCGGAAGGGAGTTCCATGACCCGCAGTTCTGGGGAAGAAACTATTGGAGTAAAAGGCTTTCTTGCACCTAGGGATCTCTACTGTAAAGGGATTAGACTTAGTAGTTTGTCGGGGGTAGTTACGTCGGGGAGGTACAAGTGTTTGCAGTTCGTTAGATCATTCACCATTAAAGTATTTGTAGAACAGGCAGAGGGATGCAACATATTGTCGATGGGACAGAGGCTGAAGCCTAGATGACAGTTCAGGACCTATCAGGTTGGCGGCTCTCTTTTGAACCCTGTCCAGGAGCGAGAGACAAGCAGATGTAGCAGCCCAGATATAACAACAGTACTTCATACATGGGCGAATGGTGGCCTTATAGATATAGGATACTGTCAGGCGTAAGTAGTATTCTTGCACGGTAGAGGGAGCCAGCCTTGGCAATGCCTTCAATTTATCTATTCCATTTCATATTCCCTGTAAACGTTAGGCCGAGGAGTTTGAAAGATGCACTTTCTGGCAATGTGTTTTTGCCCATTGCTATTGGTGGTAGAGAAGGTTTCTTTTAGTTATTGAATGAAACAAGCTTAGTCTAAGCAGCATTAAATGTGACCAAACATTTTTGTCCCCATTCCACTACAGATTGGAGGTCATCCTCTAGTGTTTCTGCCATTTCCTTGAATATGTGTTCATTTGTTTTCCCTTGATAACTGTTATAGCCTGTGGTGGCATCGACAAATATACCCATCTTTGAAACAATTTTATCAGGGAGGTCATATAGTTGAACGTTTGCACTTAAAGACTGGACAGAAAGTCTTTAAAAAGTTTTCCAAATAAGTTTTTCACTTTTGTCTTTATTAGGTAAGTTTTCAGTTTTCTTGGTGTATCTGTAGTTTTTTTTTTCTTTTTTGGTTCATGGCATTCCAATTTTTATCTTTTAAAAGAAAGACCAAACATTAAGATGTGACTCTTCACACATTTATATAAATACCTTACTCGTGAGAGATTTCTGGAAATATTTCACTTGGCTTTTTTTAAATCATTTACCGTAAGAAATGCCCTCTTTGCCATTTATACCTTGCGTTAGGCACATTATCATATGTTATTACATTTTTTTTTATTTACTGTGTTTTTCTGGTTATACTTTTTCAAAATAAATGAAAAGTGAATGATTTTTTTCGCTTTTTTTATTTGGAGATAAGGATTTTTAATTTAGATTATTTGAACTACTATTCTCACTTTGCTTATTTATCGCAACGTCAAGGTTTATTTAAGTTTTCTCCAGTTTTAAATTATTATTTAGTAAACCTATTTTCGTGTCAAAATAACTAAGGATAAAATAAAAATAAAAATTACTTACCACTCTATCTACCCATGGCTGACGAAACAGAAAGGATCTACCTCCTATGCTTCGGTAAATAATTCAATTAAATATTCTCTATAGTTTTAAATGATAGACTTACATCAGTCTGAACATAAAAATAACTGAGATTATAAATTAAGCGGGGAGTGTTTATATAAGGTTTGCCACGCAGACTTCGGTTTCATTTATGAACATTAGGTATCATACATAGTATTTCCCCATGAAGGAAATTCCTAGTCCAGAACATGTAAGTAATTGCAACAGTAAATGGAATAAGTTCGGGGATATTCCTACATTACAAAGGAGTAGACGAAGAGAAGATTCGAACTGTGTAATACTATATGCAGGGGAAAGCTAGTAAAAGTTACTTGCATGGAATAACTAATGACAATAATATATTCGATGTCCGCGGAGGTAAATTTAATTTTGGACATTAGAGGGGGACCTGAGTAGAATAAGTTATTCTATTGCAATAGTCACGTTGAAAGAATAGATGAGAGTCCTTAGGTTTATAGATGTAAGGCAGTACAACGAACAGAGTTAATTGTAAAGGAAAAAATAATCGAGTGGAAAAGAAACGATAAGGATAATTTTGAGAGAGAGACCGTATAGGTTAGTTTGAGTTTAAAAAAAATATTTCTATTACTTTTTATACAACTTTAAGAGTTTATTTTGGAAGTATAATTCATAAAGCAAATAAACAACCCACTTTTAAAAGAGAAATTACGAGGTGTTTTTATATTTTATTCGCAGTTTCGTGTTAGGGGTGTAAAAATTCCCCCAAAATTATAATACACACACTGCTGTTTCCAATTAATAGGACGGCAGTCCTAATTCTCTTGTAACGCTTTTAAAGGATGTTCTATCATAATTTCTTTGATATCGGAGTAGTTGTTGTACTATGTCGCACACTCACTGGGGCCTTGCTGCTGTGTCTGGTGGGCTTTTACGACGCCAAAACATTACAGACAACACTTGGCTGAATGCGCTATCTCTGTGTATACTTGTCAACGAAAACTGGACACTTTGCTCAACACCTTTCCTTCGGTGTTTAAAGTAAACAATCACATAAAAAATGACAACTCAAACGAATTCCTCTATCAAACCAGGCAACCAGCTAAACAAATCCAATTCATCTCTTACTTTGAGGATCGCATTCACAAATACCCGTGGTCATAAAAGCAAGTTAAATGATGTAGATTATTAGCTCCCCCGGATATCTTAGCATTAAATCAAACAAACCAAAACATCTCCATTCTCTATAATTATTTTACTATCAAATAATAATATCACTCCATGCCGAAATGACACAGATGCTTTTGACTAGACTTTTTACACTGGCATAATTACTTTTATTTTCTTTACCAATCTCCCTCAAGTTAGCTCTTTATTTAAACGAACATGTCTCCATAGTATAGATGCAACACTCCCCTAAGTTACTTACGTCAAAATACTTGTATTTATTGGCATTAATGGCTACTATTAAAATTGGTTTCGTTTCTCAGGTTGCACAAAGTCAGCTGGACGCTCTACTTATAGCTTCTCTATATTCCATTTTATTACAAAGGCAGTCAAGTTCTCGATTCCCCTCCTAGATCAGAGACACAATAAGGTTCTACATCTAGACCTATTACTTTCCACAGTGCCCGCGGATTGTGTGGCCAATCCTCATAGTTTTCTGTAAAATGCAGAACACTTTGTTTTGTCAGTTAGCATCACACTTAGACCCCTAACATTAAAGTGAGGATCTATTGCTCTAAACGTAAATGGATTACAAAAGCGCTTACTTGGCAGCAGTCTGAGAACATTATCTTATCTTTATCTGCTGAAAGTTGGGCCAATGAGATAATGGTTCAAAACGGGAATAGAAGCACATGCTTCAACACGGAATTATTATAGGATGATCGACTAATTCCTCTTGTAAAGTACATCTGCTGGTAAACAAAGGCAGTATGAACTCTGCTGGTTCATACATCATAAGTCAAATACAAAAATACAACCATCTATATATGCTATAAATAATTATAAGATATACATAGCTACAGCCTAAAAAATGCATGCAGAAATAACTAGGGAACGCTTAGAAGTGTAGAAGATAGAAACTCGTGATTTTTGGAAATTCTGTGATTGTTTAGTAAATAATTGATAATACGAAATTTCTTTACTAATAAAAAGTAATAGGTCGCATGCACGACAACCAAGAAGGCAGAACTGCTTGCCCAGCGAATCATCTCCAACGCCAATTACGAGTCAACGAACAATTCTCTCCCAAATTTACGTATGCGAACTGAAGCCACACTTGAGGATCTGTAAATGGCCTTGGTCTATGCCCGACAGATAATAAAAAAAATAGGCATCTCCAAGGCACGTGAGCTTGCTCATTCCTGTTATATTAATACTACTTAGCTATCCTCCGTAATTCTCGAACTCTATAATAAATACCTTGGTGGACCTAGTTTGCTTAATACCAGAACCATTGTCTATGTGATACCAATGTTTTATATCTTGGTAAAAGGACTGACCGGCTCAATTGTCAGTCACCTTCTCCTCGTCACATGAATATTTGAAACCTTAATTCATCAAGCACTAGTCTACTATATCGCATATGCAAATTATCCCTCTGGGAAACAGTATGGATTTAAGCAATGCCGTCTTACAGCAAATTGTGAAACAGTCATCACTAAGCATATGTAAACTACAGTGGATAAGGTGGGCGAGGCTATGTTAGTTGTCTTGATATATCCAATGTATTTTACAAAGTATGGACAAGTGGTTTTTAATGAAAATTAATCGTACGCTATAATATGCACGAGCGAATAACGGAAAACTCAAATCTAAGACAATGGCAGAATTGTTAGAAAATGACCGCTGGACCGTAGTTGAATGGGGCCAATAGTAAGGTGTTATGCGAAAAAGACTAAGCTGATGTCCTTTCACCATTGCAAGACGTCTCTCAAACCACCAATATTCTGACAAATTACACGCTAGCTTACAATTGCTCTTGCAAAATCCTCAGCTTAAAATTTATGTTGAATATCAACGAGAGTTAATAAATTAAAAACCATCTGTACCTCTACAAAGCTACAATTTTCTCATGCTTGGGGTATTGCCACGTCCAAGCCGATGTGTCTACTACTAGTCTTTTCCCGTTAGAGAGAGTCCAATGAAAAGCTGTAAATCTAATAGTTACCACTTTGTCAACTAAGATCCAACTCTCATCCATCGTCGCAATGTGACATTCCCGTGTCTGTTTTACATGTATTTTAGCGAAATGCGCTCTGATGAACTCGTTGCAGTTGTCCCCCTTCGACATACATGACGCAAATAAAATCTGCATATTAAGAAAATCACACATTTTTACTGTTGAGAATCTTAAATGCTAGAAAGATCTCTGCTTAAATACTTTCTTTCCTTAGACAACTCGACATTGGAATTACCGTCTGTTTCTGGCTTCTCTGACTGTACTGATATAAGGAAGTTTTAATATTATGTAAACCAAGGCCTTGCTTAAATTTTCTAGGTATTGTCTAAAATATTAATTTCTTACCTCACAGCTGTAACGTAATCCCCCAGTAAAGAGCGTTATAACTACACTGAGGTAGCTTTGTATTCCCGGGTGATGCCAGATCACCCAAGGATTTAAGATATAGAAGATAAATATACATATTTTTTCATGTCAAAATAGATATTGTTTGACAACCAGAGAAAGGTATTTTTACGGCTAAAAGTTGACGACAGGAAATTTCTCCTTAGAACCTTGGCTGGCCTTACATGCACCCAGGGTCGGGTGTCAGAATTGACATCTCTCCTTGAAATTGGTAAGAGAAATTCAGATGTGGGAACGGCGCCCACCCAGGGAACTGGGGCTTAGGATTTCCTGGAGATTTCGTGGCGAAATCCTATTGGCTGGAGAGAATTTCCAACCGCATCCTCTTACCTTACTATATATACGACTGTCGTGCCAAAATTAATCAGAAGAGCGAGAAGAGTTTGGCCAGAGAGAATTTCAGATCAGAGTAGAGAAGAGACGCGACCCCTCCCCCTCATCCATTCGTCGGTCGCTGTCTGTGAAGAGAGTTGAGACTTTGAAAAGAACTTACAAAATCTGAATGAGAATTGTAAAACAATTTGTACATAATTTTATGAGAATTAAACTTTTGTAGATAGTCTACAATCGTGGTCTTTCTTCCTGCCTGCCGCTTCGATATTCGCTTTTATCATACCAGATTATGTACCAACCTCCGATGAGCGTAGACGACACGTGCCGAGAATCCAGAGAAATAAGAGTCCTAGCCACCTCCTCGAGGGAGGCGTTACAAGTAGTATTATCCCTTTTTAGGGGTGAACGTAAGTAAAAGCTAAATTAAATCTTTCGTACAAAACTAAAAGATAAGAAAATTTTGAAATTGTTCGGGACTCAGTAAATGCCTTTTTTAGGGAAATCACAGGCTCACCTATTATATTTGATCCGGAGAATAGAAACTTACATGTTTACATTAAAACCCGATGTCATGCGTAAGAAATGCTAAATTAAGAATGAATCATATTGACAGTTTCAGTTTCGTTACTCCCCGCACATTTCCCCTTTAAAAACTGATAGAAAGGGGGGATATTTTGTAATATAAAATGTATAAATCGAGAATTAAGATATATATACTAGGTAATATCTATCACTTTGCTATCCGTGAACTTTTAATTCCGTGTGATAATAGCACGATATTATCCGGGAAAATTTATGAAAATATTGTTAATAAAATATATTACGTATCCTTTTATAATGAATATTCTTTAAAAGGTGTTTTTTTCTGTTATTCACGTTTTAAGAGCTAAAACAACATTATTTATCAACCATATTTCTCGTACTCATTCTTATTTTTTTTCTCGTTAATCAAAGGTTATCCTTCCATAATCAGTTAAAAGCATGGACTTTTAATGCAAACTATAGATTAGTAATGTCATCACTTTGTGAGCGTTTTACGAAGGTATTTATAAGTATTGAAAAATAAAAGAAGGTATCAGAATTGCAAAAGGAACAAGGGGAGTAAAGTCCTAAAATTAGAAGTGATAAGAAAGTTGTTTTAAAATTTCAAAATTAAAACTGGATATTTAGAAAAGATTAGCATATAAAAAATATAAATCTTCTATTTAATTATTTTTATTATTTCATTTATATAGTTTAACAGAGGGAATATAATATTGAAAAAAACATTTCCCTTAAACAACACTATTGAATTCATCGCGTTGTTTATTTACAAATTACAATAAACATAAGTAAAAGATACAAAAGTATACATGACGTGAGAATTGTGAGACAGTAATAAATTTGTTTCAGTTTTAATTAAATATAATAGCGGGATTCATCACGTACAAAAATCAAAATCCAAACACCTAAATACGCAATTAAAATATGAACATGCTGACACCAATATTCTTCTTTTGTTTGCTGTAAAAGAGATTGTGTCTGTAGAAATATGATATTCATCAGAAATATATGGTTGCTGCTATACGTAATATGTCGCTCTCTATGAAAATCCCTTATAATATCTTACAAAATAATCATTTATTCGCCTATTGATATAGAACAAAGAGTAGTATCTGTTGAGACGCTATCTTTTTCCATTCTTTTCTAGGTCAAGTAGGTATATTTTTCGGTACTCTTGTATAATTTGACCCGGATCCTCGTGATTTCCCGTAAGACCGGATCGTGGGAGACCGGCAATCATCGGCTTCCGCCGAGCGTTGTTCTAATGTTGAAACGCTAATCCGACTTTAGTTTGAAACTGTAAGCTAACAACAATCGAATTGGAAGAAAATAAGTACTGAAAAATGGCAGTCATGGAAATAACTCTGTGCATGATTGATAAACAAATGGAAACGCCGATGCAGACAATTTTCTTTTTATCAGTAAAATAAATTACTTTCCCAAAGAATGAGATGCAACAAATGTAATCATAAATCCTTACTAAAAAAAAGAAATTGTCTAAAGGATGGCTACTCCTGGCGGTGTACCAGTGGTCAGTGTAGACAGTGGGTGACATTGCGCACAGGATCGTTTTTTGCACGTTCCCATTTGGATAATGCAACTATAGTGAAAATAATCTATTTATAGACCTTTGAAATATTGACACTAAAAATATTAAGATAGAATGCGGTGTTGTATCCGAACACACGCACACGGATTGGAAGAACTTTCTGAGGGAAATTTGTCGGGAGTATTTCCTGAGAAATCCCCGGCCGATAGGAGGCTCAGGGCACACTGTAGAAATAGACGAATCTTTATTCAACCGGAGGAAACATAACGTTGGGAAAATCCTCGACCCGTTCTGGGTCTTCGGTGGCTATGATATCACCGACAAGGAGGGTTTTTTGGTCACCGTCCCAAATCGAAACGCCGGAAACCTCCTTCCAATAATAAAAAAAATATATTCTGCCGGGTACAACAGTCATTTCTGACTGTTGGAAGGCCTATAACAAAGTTGGAGGAGAAGGGTTCCAACACCTCACTGTGAATCATAGTATTCACTTTGTAGACCATACGACGAAGGCAACAACGAACCACGTCGAGAGGATGTAGAAGGAAGGGAAACAGCGTAACAAGCAATAATGTGGGACCAACTGCCAGGTTCTGAATACATATTTACTAGAATTTATGTGGAGACAAAAACTTGGAAATGATCCTTTTGTCCCCATCATAAATCATATTTCCGAAAGCTACCCGGTTGGGCTGCTTCCTCCCATTTCCTCTACCTCATCACCCCTCTCTTTGCTGTTGATAACCGATCAACAGTCGAACGAAGCAAAAGAGTCCTACGGAAATATACTTCTCTCCAGAAAGTTATTCCGCCCGCAAATAACAACCGTTAAAAAAAATAATAAAAATAATCAATATTTTTTTATAAAAACATAAAATAATACTAATAATTAAACAAAAATTGTACTTACACCTAACAATTATACGGGTAAGCAACCTTTTTTTGCAGATAAATTTAAAAAAACAAAAAAAATGTTGCTTATAAATAGTATGCAAATAAAAAAAATAAAAATAAAATGAAACAAAAAAAATGTACTTAAACCTAACAATTATACCGGTAATAAACCTTTTTTGCAGATTAATAAAAAAAAAACTTCTTGCTGATAATTATAAAAAATGCTACAATAAATTAAATAAACATATTTGTTTTTTATAGGTAAGTTTCTTGTTATTATTTGAAAATGTTCATTTTATTTTCGTTTTGTTTTGCTTTTTTTCCTCAGCCTGCGTCTGTTACGCCGCTCGTCTGTCACCGATGATTGCCGGTCTCGCCCGATCCGAGGTTTACGGGAAATCACGAAGATCCGGGTAAAATTATGCAAGAGTATCATTTTTTCGATAGTCAACCAATGTTTTTTTTTATTTTCCTTCCACACACGGAGGCGTTTTCTTTTGGGAGAATTGGATGTTTTATAACGGATCTTGACCCAACATTTATTTCCCGAGGAAGGCAAGAAATAAAAACAATTATATCCAAATAATATCACCTTTTTTTGGCTATTACGTTTCTAGCGCTTCAAAACATACGGTATAATATAGAATAAAAAAAAAAAAAATATTTATGCCTCTACATTAAGCGGAAGTATCCTATATAATTGTCTCGTAAAGCGGCATACATTCATGGTCGGTTAGTGCTCAAAGAAATTATTTTTATGCTGTTTCAAATAAGAACAAAACACCTTCCTACAGTGCTGGGAATATAGACTAATTATTCAGAACACCATTCCTCAAAATGGGAGGTGTTCTCTGCCAAATAATTTGTAATTTATCTAAACAATTTTCAAATGCAAATCTGAAAAACAAAGGAAAATCATCTAAAAACAAATATATCAGAAATAAATGTAAAGAAATGAACAGTACCTAAATGTTCTACGTACGTGTACTACTTGTTTATTTTTAACTTATTGGCAAGCGCATCCTGTGAACCAATGGTTTCATACAACCTTATTTCTTAATGAGGAAAATTATTCGTTTGAGTGTGCTTACCATTACGTTTTTTCTGTTTTTATTTTTCTAACAATGCAACAAACGCAATTACTCTAAAAAATAAGTGCAAAATGATTTTATTTAAATAACTTATCACGTCCTTTACTGTATGAATGCAGACTGTATTTTCGTCGTACAATGTAATATAAATTTGGGGTTCTAAACTACAAATTCTTACTATAGACTATTCCTGACGTCAATTCTGGCAACCAGTGTCTGCTCTCGAATAGTTTGAAACACAGAATCAGGAAGGTCGGCCATAAACTTACCATGAAAATAAAGAAAATAAATGATTTTTTTTTTGCTATGATAAAAATACGATTTTTGTTCACTGTTGAATATTTGAAAAATGTTTAAAAATCATTTTTATTTCATCTGTTAGAATTTAAATGTTCATCAGATGCAAGAACAGTGTCTGCTTTTCTACAAAAAACAAGGCGATAAACATCAACAGCAGAAACAAATGTTTAGGGATACATTTTTACATCAACAGAAGAAACAAAAGGAAAGTTTCGAAAAGCTTATTTACAGAACTGAACACAGTGGTAATAGCGCAGCTATTTATTCAAACAAAAAATGGAATTCGATTGACAAGTACACCTATGTAGCGGACCAGGATAAACATTTAAAGCTTTTTATAGGCGATAGAAAGACTTATTGACTGTTAATTTCGAAGAGTGGAGCAATGCTAAAATGATCCGCGTATTTATTAATAAACTAGGGACAACATCACACTATCAGTATATGAATTATTTATTAATTGGAGCACGAGCGAACTAGAATTCTCTGAGGCGATCAAATTTTTATCTGAATATTTCGGCCTTAATACGATTATTTTTTACAAGAGATTGATATATTTCAACCTGACGAAACGAAGCAACAAAGAGTATCTCATATTTGCGCTTATTGTAAGCAAACATGCGGCGATGTTTCCAGGCTTAATTATCAGCGCATATTTTAAAATGGTTGATTGTTGCACAGTTCCTCTCCAAGAAATAGACAGAGATAAGAACATAGTTTAGTCAAAACTCGTAAACGATCAATGGCTCACATTCCAAAAGCTGGAGGAGATTGCCAACCTGTATTCAGTGTAAAGAACGACTCATGAAACATAGAAGTGTCCGATTTACCATAAGTACGAACGACTGGTTATAGGCGAAACAGTATGCGCTCGAAAAAAAAGAAAAAAAAAGCTAAGGAAACAGGAAGACAACCTATGACCAATCAAAGAGCAGTTATCCAAAATCCAACACAAATTGCCCACAAATCCATGTAGTTTTTGTTGGGAACAACATGCATATATAGATTGTTTTAAAAACTAAAAATGCAAGGAGTGTGAGAGGAAAGGTCACAAATAGACACAATGCAGAAAATACAGGAACAGTAACCCGTTCGGAAAAGGTAGATCCGACTTTGTATCGAAATTAAACCGCCGGAAATATGAAACTTATAATCCTCAACAAGAAAGTTGATTTACACAAGGATTCAGGTTCAGACTTGTCAATCTTCAAAATATGCACATGAAAAAGGTTGGAGAAACGATCCATGATGAAATATAGTAAATCAGTTAGCGCAGCGATCGGCGATAAGATAAAATTTGAGGGCGAACTTATAGGCACTGTGGCATTTAAAAAATAAGAGTATTTGTGCACAATACACCACATACAAAAATCTTTTCAGAGCATATTGGATGTAAACTCGGAGACCAACAAGTAAACATTTTCTTTGATGGTGTAAAAAACACTATTGGGGCACAACCATAAAGGGACGAGCTAAAGAAACAAATTCCGGAAGTATGTTTGATGTATAAACAGGAAAATTTACCAAGGCTATAGTCAACTCTTAGCAAACCCGTTTCAAAGAAGAAGCGAAATTTCCAGTCATCGGCAGTCAGAAAAATTTATAAGGCACTGTATCAGCTAGAAAGGGCTGGAATACTATGTAAATGAAGCACCACCCAAATCCGTGCCTGTGCGGATTTTCCAAGGACCTGAATGCGGCTCTGAAAGATTACCACTATCCACACCAAAGGAGATATTTAACGAACTCAACATTAGCAGAGAACCGGGAAAGGACGGGATAACTTTTTATATCAAAGCAAGATCGATATGAAGGGAAGTAACTACCAGACAATATAAAAAACTCCCATCGCGACTCTCATAAATAAACTCTAGAAAGACGACGGTTAATTGGAAAAAGGTTATCGATATATAAATGCTCCATACTAAATGAAAGAGATATGAACTGCTCTTACAACAAAAAAGTTTTGGAGAGGGTGTTAGCGTGCACCCTTACCAATTCTGAAAATGTACTATTATTGACGTAAATCTCGGTAATCAGTTTCTCTCCTCGAGTAGATTGCACATGAGACTAAGTGGGAGTCGACCGTAACCTTACATTGTCCTTCCAGTTGAGCGAAGTCCCACTCAACAAATAAATGTTTCCGTAGTTTCTGTTAGTATATATTTCATTTCAATGTTTCGAAGCCTACCCGTTCTTCTTTGAACATTTCACCCACAACATATACATAGCATCGCGTAAAATGTAACTTTAAAATCCTATGCTTAAATAACTACCATCTTTTAATTATGTACGGTCCGTATATTCTATTTAATCTGACGACTCAGCGAGTATAAAATTCCTACTTGTGAGATATCGGCTTGGGTTAGAGCTTGATTGGATGTGTACATCTCTTGTTCGAGACGAAATAAGTATTAGTTAACAGACTTTCTTACGTGTGGCATGTTTGCTCATGTGGCAGATTTGTTTTTACTCGCATGCAAGAGGCTCGGGTTTAGAATCCCGGGTTCGTATATGGCTTATTGATGATTCCGTGTGAGGGCTAAACTCCAATAATTTTAAAACATTCACAACTTGGCAAATATACATTACATATAGAAATACGAAATGGTTACACTACTATTTAATATTGGATGTAGAATTACTACACATTACAAATCATGTTAATTCCTTATCATAAATTACTATAGATTTTCGTAGGAGAGAAATATTCTAAACCAGATCTTTCTGGACAGTAGTATAAGGATTTAACTCACTAACTATGTTCTCCTCTTCCGCTTCCCAGAGTGACTAGAACAATTTTTCACATTTGACATATTTTCAGACCGTATCACTGTTTATGATTTGCATTTCCTTCGCATGCACTTTTATTTATTTTTCGTATTCACTGTTTTAAATAATGGAATATCTCTAGCCGAATTTAGACAATATAAATAATTTGCTACGCGAACTAAGATTATTTCATTGGATGCGCGTAGGCGTTTCGCACATTATTGAAACGGATAAATTAAACTCAGGTACTTGCCTGCATTAGCATTTATTTGTTATACATTTACTTTCATTTTGTTCTAGGAGACAAATGTTTTGTGTCTTTTTTTTACATATATATGAAGAGTTAATTCCCTTCGGTTTTTTATTATTTGCATTCTAATTAACAAAACTTTAGTCAAATTTACACGGCTCATTCATTTTGCCTTTGGTACTATTTGATTATTATACAATCGTTTTCTTTTCATGGGCAAACTACTTTCTTCTGTCACTTCTTACTTATGTAGTTTAAGTGGAAAAGTAATTAATACTTATTCATTTCTCGGTAAAATTACTTTGTGTTGGCACTTGGGTTTCGCAAATTGTAAGGGTAAAGTGCATATTATTTCACAACATTCATACTATCCATATAAGCAAATGTGTTCTATTATTTCACCACAGTAACTTGTGCATGCTTATAGCATCAACTCCTATACGATTTTTATGCTTATTCCATTTTTAAGAACACAACACCATACAAATTTGGTACAAGACTCGGGCAATCTAATAAAATAAACGAATAAATACGTTCCAAATAGTGTTTAAATAAGTATAAAAAATCACCCAGGTATGTAGAAGAGTAAGTATCATTATCTTAGGTAGCTATTCCTTTGTCATATATTTGTTTTTTTTCTATCGAAACTCTTGAACAAACAATATCAAAATTCGAAAAATTAAATGATTTATTGGTATTAAATTATCTGTTAAACTTGATGATTTACAGGTAATATGACAATATTCTGTGATTTTGCAGAGTAGATAAGTAGGTTGATTTCAAAGGTTTTAGTTTGGATCCCACTTCATGTTTCGATTTTACGTTAATGCTTCTAACACAAACCACAATGGTGAGCAGAAATATATTCATCATTAAAAGGCAAACAAAAACATATAATGGTGTGGTGTATTAAACCAATTAAGTAATTTGTTTGTTTTATGTTTTGTAATTCACAAATTCACGAACCGTGCTATTAATTTTTTAAGTTTCATAAGATTTATTTTTTACTATAGTTTTGGTTATGAAATTGTTAGATAAAAGCGCATACTACCTAGACTATTCTTACATTCTAATAATAACTTGATGAGGAGAAAACTGTCAGGAATAAGAGTGGGAGGGCAGGTACTGCTATGTCTTGAAAATGAAGGTTGTTATTTTGGGGTTGTAATGTTGTTGTGTTTCTCTCAATTTAGTATTCTTCAGTTTACGAATAATGTTAGTTTTAATATAATACTTTCATGTTTAATTCAAGTTTTACTGCTTTTATTCATATAACATCGAGACGTGAAAATGTAAAATAGTGAACAAAACCCCAAGATCTGATAGAGGAGACAGTTATTGCAGAATATAAAAGTTCCTTTTATCGAAATTGCTATCGATAGAATTGCAATGTAGTCATCTAAAAATGCCAAGTGTAACAGTTTTGCTTGAACGGAACTTCATGCCGTGTATTTTCTCATGCCTCGGGCAATGCTGCTAACCCTGACACGTTTGTTATATTGTTAGGTGGCATGATAAATTACTTCTTCAAAATAACCCATCCGATATTTATTCAGATTTTAGATATCGCTAGGCTGGATGTCCAGCGTTGCCCGTGTTTTGGAGGTGTGTGTTGTGCAAAAAGAAAAAAAAATGATAGTAGGCAAGCAGGGTCGAACCGTAATGCGAAGGAGGAAAAGAACATGAAATAAAACATGACTTTTTTAATGATGCGCTCATATCAAAGTCGGAAATGACGTAGGTTTGAATTAAGGCTAGACAATCGAAAATGTGATTTCTTTCGAAAACATACGCGAAAATAGACGCCTCACTGTAGAGAAGAACCCAGTTGAGAGTGAAGCAAATAATGTTTTTGGGCGGTTTTCTGATCTTTGTCGTCCGAAAAGCCAAGCTTAACGATGGTAAGATCTTGTGAGAATCCTCTGTCGAAAGTCTAATGCCGATATACAAACATACATACATGCATTTATACAAACAGATGAGATTTTTACGTCATTAATGGAACATATATTTAATACACTCGGAAGCATTTCATATTCTTTATCTTTTTTTTTTACGCCGTTGAAAATACCTTTTTTATTTTATTAAGGGGCGGTAGACTGGATAAAAAGTCACATTTCCTCCAAATTTAACTCCTTCTTTTAACAAAAGCTTGTATATTTAAAATGTATAGTTTTCTCATTATTGCAACAGTTTATTTATGATTCTGAGGTTGCTTATAATTGTTCATCGCTGCAGTAACGTAACTCACGTATCTCAATGTTGTATTTTTTGTAAAACGGTCACATCTCGAACACAACTTGGATGTCTTCAAGCCAATATAAACAAATTCCTGACAAACTGCCCCCTTAAGTAAGAGACTTTATGAAATCTCCAATACAAACGATCATTACGATACTATCCCAGTGATTATTGTACACGCAACAACACTTGTATCCGAGTCCCTGTCGGTGGGTCATTAGAATACGCCGAATGCCCCCCCCCTGCAGAGGGTAAAAGTCCCTCAATGGGTGTCATGGATATGACCTTAAACTATATCCAGTGGTGAGGCCTTATCTTGTGGGTTTTGGGGAGTGTGGAGCCACCCTTTAATTACCATTTCTCCCAGGTCCACTCTGACCCTGTTAGGGTCCCAACTATGGGTTAAATAGAAACCGACGTGAAAACAACAAATATATTCTATTATTTTTTTTCTTCAAAATCTTTGGATTCGGCATTAAATAACTCGAAAAGGGTTGATATGCCGTAAAACAAAAACAACTAACTAACCAAACTTACCCCCGAGTGTCTTCCTGGCCTTGATAAGTGATGACCTCCACATAATAAAAACATGCTTCTCTCCTCACATCTTGAACACCATTGCTTCTTTCGGCACGTGTGTACATTTGTCTATAGTGAAGCAATTTCACGCAGTTATATTGGTCATTTGCATAAGAAGCGTTGTTGCATACCTTCTTATGCCACAAAAACATTTACAATTCTTTAGTAAACTTGGGCAGATTAAATAAAAAAAACAAGTAAAAGATAACTCAAGCGTTTATACAATTGCATGAATAAATAATTCCAAATGAAATGTCTTAGCTTATAATTTGTTCAACTTTTTTTCTATTTATATTATTTATTTCGTCGCCAGGAGTGGCTCTCGGTACAAATTCTTTCATTCTGTTTGCAAAAAGACCAACATCCAACATTCTTTAAATATATAAAAAAAAAATGGTTTACTATTTTAAAACGAGAAACACTCAGATAACATAATAAGTGCCGAAATACTTCAGTTTTGTTATCCAACATTTCTTTGATGTTACCAATATGTTAGAAAAGAATGTAAATCAAGGAAAACACACCCAAATCCCATCGAATAGTAATGGATGCTTTTTGCTTCTATGTATGTAAATTCACCATACTTGAACGGGTTACTTTCATTTAAGTAATAAGGTCAAGTTAATGTTAAATGACAGTTTTTCAGATCATATATGTTATAGTGTTAATTGCATTTTCAGATTCGTTTCTTTCTTTTCTCGTCGTGCATTTTTTCTCCTTGCATTCTTTTTTCATTTTCCTCAGTTAACACTCGGTTTCTCCACTTATCAATTAGATTCGTATTTATGTTCTCGAGTTCGTTAGATTATGGCAGCGACTTTCATTTTGTAAGAATTACCCTTCCGATATTTTTGTTATAACTATTTAGAATACACCCTTAAGATTCCTTTACAACCTACGCCTCTTTACTGCTGAGATAGCGAAAACAATCAAGAGAATACTTGTGAATTAACGTTTTGTGTTTATCGTCGGCTTTTCTTTATACTTTTAACTGAATTTACAAATTTAACGAGGTAGTCTAAGAAAATATGTTTTTTTTACTTCTCAGACCTGTTTTGGCGATATTATTATAGGAAATACGGTTGCCACCTAATCCTAAGGTCTAGAACCATTATTTATGGCTCTGGTGTAATTTGCTGTCAACATATTAAGCAACGATTATTGCATTTCCACTTTTTATCACATTTCTATACTTCCCTGCCTTAGTGGGTGTAATCGTTATTGTTTCTCTTCGGCAGTGTCCATATCACACTTAAGCACTTCGTGTATTTACTTAATCGTTCTCTACTTTCCGACATAATCTAAGCAACTTTGTTCATAATTCGAACCATAATAAATCCACTAACTTCCTTCTGATGACTTAATCGCGTTCCATACTCGGGAAATATACTTCGTTCTCCGAATTCTATCGATATATTTTGGACAGTTTTCGAAAACATTTCTAGACATCATTTTTTTTTCATTTCTGTAGGGGTAATGGCCTTAAAGACTTAATAGACATTTACCTTTCTACAGCATAGACAATGGATCTGCTGCATGTATTTTATCATTAAGAACTATGTTATTAGAAACAACGAATAATATACCTTAAATGAAAATGTCTTACAGGACGTCATATTTTTTAGACTGCGAACAGTTTTAAAATTTATGATGATTTAAAATATTATTTCCTGTTCAGCATTTAATTAATACAAATCCAAGAAAGAAAATATCCAACAAATAACAAGACACACTGTTTAAAAGCTTAGAAATAAAATAGTAATTTGAAGTCACATAGATGTTGCTTCGAACTAAAGGTATTACTTTTTATTTTCAAATATTTGGAATCCGGGAAATGCATATTAGTGAATATTAAGTATTTGTAGCTGAAAATGGAGGATTACTAGAACATGTCGAATACGAATTTACAAGAATAAACACACGTTAAATTTCCATAGTTTTATTCTAAATTCATACATAAAATCTATTAGGCGATTTGCTATGTTTAATAAGCATGGAAGGATGAGCCGTATAATGTTATCTTACCATATGACTCAGAATGTTAACGGCTAGATCTTTGTCTTAAAATGTTAAGATAATATTTACCACAAAAAATTCCTATTCGAATATGACGTACCAGAATAGAAAAAAATATCACAGACAGCACAGTGCAGTTTTTTAGTATTTCTTCAAGTTTATAGACTTGGACTGTTTCAGTGCTTCTTCCTTTTTTTGCGACTGAATTTCGCAATTTCATAGATTTTTCCTATTTTAAACCATTTTATTTTGAAAATTATTGTCATTATGCTAGCAAATCTTTTACTTGTTAAGTTGTACACATTTCTTAACGGTGTTGGTCTATTTTACCAACCAGACACGTATAAGTTATTCTACTCATTTTTTTTACAAACGCTTTTATATATTTTAATTTTCTTTGAAAACCATTTTTTTCATTTTTTTTATAATTCATTCCTGATTCTTCATTTGCAAGTGACATTTAATCTGTTCTGTGACTGTTTCAAACACGTGTTTTTACAAACACTGACAACGTCTCGAACCCATGGTTATTTAGTAATCGCCCTTCGTTTTTTTTTTTTTTTTGTAAAAGACTGCTTCTCCCCACATATGTATTTTATTAATTGATATACATATATATATATATATATATATATATATATATATATATATATATATATATATATATATCTTCTATCTATCTATCTATCTATATCTATCTATCTATCTATATCTATATCTATCTATCTATCTATATCTATCTATCTATCTATCTATATATCTATAAAAACAGAGATGTGTGTGCCACAGACGATTTCTGATTGGTTAATCCAATAATCACATCTCCTAAAAAACAATGGTTTCTACGCTCTTACCTTTACCATAAAATATTATGGCTTTATTTATTGTCCATCTTGGAAGGGTTTAATTTTTTAATAACTTGTTATTCACAAATTAAAAAAATACGAAACTAAACTACACGAAATCAAACGCTCCGACAAACTTAATAGTAGTACTAGCAAGCACACGCGCACACACGCACACACACACGTTCACTACCGTCACGTTGTTATGGCAACCAAACAATGTTTACAAAATGTCTACGCACGTTCGTAGACATTTTGTAAACATTGTTTTTAAAAAATAAAAAATAATACTTCTATTATGTTTTAAACGACTGTAATAGTTTATTTTGGAAGTATATTTCATAAAGAAAATTGACAACCCACTTTAAAAACAGAAATTACGAGTTTTATATATTTTATTCGCAGTTTTTTGTTGACTCTTCTGGCGGCCATGTTGTAAGCCCTAACGGTCTTTTTGGAGATTACCCAAATAAATGTTATCAAAGGCAAGATAAGTTACTTTTCCACCAAACTGGATATATTTTTCGTGTTTTTATTCAATGTAGCATATTTATTCAGCTCGAAAAACGGGTTTGTATTACTGTACACATAAATTCGAAAAAGTTGTCAAAAACCAAATATATAACAAATACATGTTATCAAAGGCAAGATAAGTTACTTTTCTACCAAACTGGATATATTTTTCGTGTTTTTATTCAATGTAACATGTTTATTCAGCTCGAAAACCATACGGTGTTTACCGATGTATTGGAAAATTCAAGATGGCGCCTCACTCCCTCTTTAACACGGTAAGTTTGGGAAAAGGTGTTATAAATCAAAAACTAGAAAAATACTATTAAAAACCCGCCGAATATATGTCAACCTATGTCACGGTAACATATTGAGCGAGTTTTTAACAGTATTTTATTCAGTTTTTTATTTATAACACCTTTTCCCAAACTTACTGTGTTCAAGAGGGACTAAGACGCCATCTTGAATTTTCCAATACATCGGTAAACACTGTATGGTTTTCGAGCTGAATAAACATGTTACATTGAATAAAAATACGAAAAATATATCCAGTTTGGTAGAAAAGTAACTTATCTTGCCTTTGATAACATTTATTTGTTATATATTTGTTTTTGGCAACTTTTTCGAATCTATGTGTACAGTAATACAAACCCATTAAAAATATTGTTTTTGATTTTGAAAAAATATTGTGGTTCATTTGTATTTAAAAATATTGTGGTTCATTTTGATTAAAAAAAAATCATTTTGATTAAAAAAATTGTTTAATTTTAATATTTGTTTATTGTCTTAACTCATATCAAATGTTTTGCTTGTGTTCTGCTTCAAATATTCATATTCTTACATGCATAATTTTCATTTAATTTTATTAAATAAACTTCAATTTTACTACAAATCAAATCGTGTTCCTTCACTTTTTAAAATGTAATTTATAAGTAATTAAAGAACGCATTCTAATCTTTAAAATCTATAATACAACGAAATATTTAATTGCTTATAATACTTAAACAAACAACTTGTGTTTTTTTTATTATTTTTTTATTATTAATATTAGATGAGTTTCAGTATAAATCATCGTGTTCTTTATTTCAATCCAATTTGGAAGTTTTGTAAATGTATATGATGTTTATAATGACCTATGATTGCGTATTTATATACATTATTTTCCCTATCCTTCTGTTCATCGTACATTTTTTACTCCCAAACTTAAACATGGTGGGTGCATAGAATTCATTTACCGATACAAAAGAAATGATAAGTAAATAAATCCATAAATAAATATTATAAATGGTTTATTTTAATACTTGGCAGGATGCGGAGGAAAATGAATGAAGGGGGAGGGGAATGAAATAAAAACATTTTGGAAACAGATTAAGTTTGAAAGAATTGCTTTGCACAGAAAGAAATTAATGAAAAAAGAATAAAATTAAATTTCTTTTCCTTCTTGATTTCTTTTAGTTTTTTATGAAAAAGGAAGTCAAAATTAAGACTATAAAAAACAATTTTTATTAAGAGCGAACCTCAGTCGTCAGGTCTGTAAAAAAAACGTGGAATAATCAAGAAATGTTTTCTAATACATTTTTTTTTTTTTTTACTTATGTGTTCATTTGTCTCTTTGAAGTTCGTTTGTTTAATATATCGGTTTGCAATATCACTTTGTCATTCTGTCAGACTCAAATTTTAAATCTACATATCTATAAAAGTGAAAGTGTGTGTGTGTGTGTGTGTGTGTGTGTGTGTGTGTGTGTGTGTGTCTGTGTACATTTCCCTACGAAATAACTCTGTCAATTTTTAGTCTACAGACTCGAAATTATACAGGGTACTGAGATTTGGAAAAATCTATGTGATCGGTTTTTAGCCAGAAATTTGGCGATTAAGGGGTCAAAGTTCAACGATTTGAGCTTTGAGAACTCTAGCAAACTTCTCCGACAATTTTGGGTCTACACCCTTGAAATTTTAGATATATGTTCCGTGGACATGGATCTAACTTAATAACTTGATTTGAGGCCAAAAAAATAAATTTGCAGGGGTCAAAATAGGGGTCAAAGTTTAAAAAATTACCCCTTTTTTTTGCTCAGCATACACCTCCAAACACCCGGGCAACGCCGGGCACCCATGCTAGTATATATATATATATATATATATATATATATATATATATATATATATATATATATATATATATATATATATATATATATATATTACCAAAGTAATGCTCTTACCAGTAAGATTTCCTCGGATAAAATTAGAACATGGAAACGATTAATTAATTTACAAGAAAGAGATTTACAATTACGTAATACATGCTATATATGACTTGTGAACATGCATATTGTAATGTTAATAGTTTCCAAGAAATGAACGATCATTCTGAAGACACGTTTCCTGCTGCTTTAAAAAAGGGCAAAATGCGTTCAATAAATTACGTATAATACGAATGTTCATATTGTTTTATATTTATTCAATGTCTTTAATTTAACATTACTCCTGAATACTTACTTTACCAATTGTTGTTCTAATATTCGCTTATCGTATATATGCCCTTATACGATACATTTATTATTCTGTAAATGTGTCTTCTGTCTATCTCCTATAATTTCGCTTAGAGGTTATTACATATTTCTTATAACTGAAACATAATTTGTATTTATGTGTCTTTGTATTCGTGATAGGACAGGTTTTTTCTATTGTATGAAATAAACTGATTCCGTATATGTTTAATAAATTATAAAACCGATATAGCTAGGAAAAATGCAGGAGTGGGACAAAAAAATGTGGGATGCAAAAAAGGCGTGTCGGTGACAGGGTTAATATTTTTACAGGGAAATACCTACTTGTGCATTTTAGAAGGTCAATAGAATATAAGGCTTAATAACTGTAATTTTAGCGCTGATAAAAAATATTCATCTGTTTGACAAATAATTAAACAAGGCATCAGCATGGGTTGGATTTTTAATGGGTTTTAAACATTAAAGGTTTTTTATTGTATTTCATGTTATTTTTAGGCACAAATAAAAAGTAGAAACCATGTGAAGTATTTTATATGTGAAATAGAGTTTTTATTGTAAACAGTATTCAGATAAAGGCTAAATTGAGGCTAAGTATAGTATTTGGTTTAGAAGATAATTTATTATAATTAAATTGATAATTTTATGTGTTTACTTATTTATTATTATTATAATTATTATTATTATTATTATTATTATTATTATGTGTTTAGATGGGTATATGTATAATAAATACTATGTGTTTAGATGGGTATATGTAAAATCAATTTTCATGGTAAAATAAGTATATTTATATATGTATTCATATGAATGAAATCAACGTTTACTAATAAAATCAAATATTATATATTAATTAATGCATGAAATATGTCTTAAAATATAAAAAAAATTATAAGTAATTATAGGCTTATACGATAATACGCAAAACCTGTAATGTGTAATAAAATAGTGAATTATAGATAACATAGGTCATATTTTATCTAGAAAAATAGTAGCAGTAATAAGGTTATGGGGGCATCTTAACCCAAATATCTACGTTCGGGTAATAGTAGGTTAAATTAATAAAACAGAAAAGTGGACATGAGAAAAAAATGGAAAAAAGGAAAACAAAAGTCGCTAATACAGTTTAAATTAAAAAAATATATTTTTACGCGAATTGGAAGTCGGGGAAATCGTATGAATATACAGACAAACATTAAACTCATACACGCATATTCGAAAAAAATTAAGGACTGTCGATGGTGTTTCATATAATAATTACCAGTCTAATCATTTCAACTGTTTTGCTGAATAATTACCTAACTCTAAAATATTTTCCCTGATGCTGTTTTAATTGCAGTGATATATATATATATATATATATATATATATATATATATATATATATATATATATATATATATATACCTACACATATATATATACACATGTATATATATACATAGAAATAAATATATACATATACTTATATATGTACATGCCCGCACACGCACGCACGCGCACACATACACACACACAAACATATATATATATATATATATATATATATATATATATATATATATATATATTAAAATAGCGAGAATATAAATTATTTTTTTATTTCAGAAAATTTAATTTAACTACATTATTATAAAAAAGTTCAATAACATTCACTGTATTAACCGAGGATTGATTTATTGCAGAGTTTAATTTCCTGATACTATCATAATGTCAAATGCTTATAAAATGAAAATAAACTGAATTATTTTTATATATTGTCATAAGTTTCTGATTACGGAAATGGTTATTATTGTTATAAAAGAAAGTATTTGATATGCATCTCAACGTTGATTCATTTTAATATTAAAGTTTGTAGGAAGTATTAAACAAGCGATTTTTATTTTAATTTAATTTGTACTAATTAAATTAATTATGTAATAAATTATATTACGTGTTATAAAGTTTGCAATAATCAAAATTTGAAAGGTAGTTTCAGACAATTATTTACAATAATGACGAAAACCTTTGTAAAATATGGGCGTGCTAAGCTAAAGACAATATTCAGAGACTACATTATAATTATAGACATTACTAAAAAGTAAATTATCATCTATGGAAACCGAATTACTATATAAAAGATGATTTTTGATCATAAATATTTATTCAGAACAAAAGTTGTCATAAACAACAACTCGGAGTATAGGTTTCTTCAAGCAGAATGAAATAAAAAGAGATTAGAAATAATTTTGGTGAAAAGAATTAGCTGTGAAACTAGACACCTTTTTGTAAACAAATAGATTTCAACTAATTAGGTCATTGTTATCTCTTGGATAAAAAATAAAAAGTGTTTATAATTATATTTTCCTTAATATTTCAATCTTTTTCTACTCTTTAATCATCACAAATCAGTGAGCCTGAGTGGAAGTCTATATATTTGTAATTGATCATCTTAGAAATCTGCACATTAAGAAATATTACATGAATTTAAATTTCATTTGATGAGCACGATTAATAAATTCCTATTGAATTCTATTATTCATTATACCCAATGATGGATTTTTAAAAAATTGTGGTCCTATTCTACGCAAAATATTCAGTGTGTGACATTGATGGAATATGGACGTGTGGAAAAATTAACCATTGCTGCTGTTATTCTAATACACACACAGAAATACAAACACACATACGCAATATATATACTTCACAAAATAATATAGAATCGTCATGTCTAAACATTTATCTCTTATTCTAATGTCCTTTATTGCCTTAGTTCATATAGTAACATGCTGATATGCGTATTATAGACTTATAAATCAATAATCAAAATAATTAACATGTTTTGCGAAAAGAATGTATTTATCACCTGGAATAAACATCGATTATTTGAAATTCAATAACCAGCATTGATACAGTTAAAACACGTAAATCTCATGTTGTAAAAATTTAAGGCGGGACTGCTCAGCATCAGGATTGTTTCCCACAGATTTCAACAAGTTGTTGTTGGTATCTACCCTTGCCTGGCACCCATTGAATTAATGTTTTAAGGAAACAGTCCATACATAAAAATAGTAGTTCATCTTTACATTCGTATTGCTACACAGTTTCTTGAAAATGTCAACATTTTGATAATCAGGTTTGCGTTGATTCTGGCCTTATTTTTTTTCCAGAAAGTGTTTCAGTACAAGAAAATATGATTTCTACACTTCGAATTTAACTTTATTTATAATTTCTTCCCACTGCCGATCGAGAGTGCGTTGCCGGATATGATGACTCTCAAAATGCCAGATTAAAACTTCTCGTGATCAATACTGAAAACGTCTGATACAAGTAAGTGAAACAGCCACCATTCTTGTCCAGGGCCTGTTAATGGCTTAATAAAAGGGGTTTGATGTGTAGAAATGTGAGAAATATGATGTCTGTGAACGCCAGCAGGTCGTTGGTGACATTTGTTTATTTGCAAGGAAACAATTTACCAGAGCAGGGTGACACTTCCTCGAATATGCTGAAAACTAAATCTTAAAAAAAAATGATTTTTTATGCCTGCAGATCACTCAATGTTACGCCAAAATTACCAAAAATTTCGAGCTTGAATAAATAATAAAATAATCAATTCTAACAAAAAACCTGGTATTCTATCCTCATCATCTTCTTTTAAATTATTCAAAACAAGCGTAAAGCTAAGCATCATAAAAATACACAACTTAAAAGTTTGACATCATTGACCAAGTCGAATGTAATTTCCAGATTGAGCGAATTACATTTGTCGTACGTAAAATGTATTAAAAAATAAATAAATGCAGGCAACAAATTTATTGTTAGCCATTGTTGTTCTTGAGACTTTAGAACTCTTTCCAAAATAATTCCGATGATTTGATATACAAACCCCATGCTGGCGTGTGGTATTTTGTAGGACAACACAAACGAAATTCTATGACAATAAAAAAAATGAATCAGTTTTATTATTTATCCTTCACGATGTATCCTAAGAAATATGAAATACGCACGGGAATAGTATCTATGAGTGCTATATTAGCAAAATCTGGCATACACAAGTAAATTAAAAAACGAATCAAAACGTGCATACTGTAGCTGTATATATTGTAAAGAAAACACATCCAAGTATTCTTATATCTAAATATATATATATATATATATATATATATATAAATATATATATATACATATACACACCAATATACAGGGTGTCCGTAAAGTTACTATACAGTCTTACACATTACTATACAGAACACCTGTGATATATTAACAGTACAGTAAGATATTGTATTAAAATATTTATTTGTAACAAAAGAAATAAAAAGAAATAACCCTTTATGTTTATAAGAATCTCAGTAAATACATGTGTTACACCCGAAAAGACTGTAACAATAAAGGCAAACAACTTCTATGACAAATATTCAAATTGGAGGCCTTAAGCTCCAATACATTCTCGCCAACGTGACACCACACTCTGTCAAACTTTAGTACACAAGTCACGATCAAGGTTGGCAAATGCATCAATAACAAATTGTCGAAGATCTTCAACACTTCTTAGCTTTCTCGAATACACAGAGTCTTTGATGACGCCCCAGACAAAGAAGTCCATTGGCGTTATGTCTGGAGATCGTGGAGGAAATTAAATGGACCCTCGTCTGCAGATCCATTTATCAGGAAATGTCTCATCCAGTATTAACTTTTAATATAAATATAATACAATAAAACAATAAGACTGTATAGTAACTTTACGCACACTCTCTATATATACATATGTATATAGATATATACATATATACATATGTATACATATATATACATATATACATATGTATACATATATATACATATATACACATGTGTGCACATATATACATATATATGCATACATATATACATATGCATACATATATGTATATACATACATATACATATGTATACATATATATATACACATACATACACGTATATATACATATATGTATATATATATATATGTATATAGTGGATACAAAATATTGATCTCAAATATAAACAACAAGACACCAATAACTATAATAAATTTAAAAATAGAACAAAGAGAAATATAATCTGGTATACGGTCCCATACAACCCAATGTTAAGAACAAAACTTGGTAAGACATTTCTAGATCTTATCGAAAAGCACTTGCCCGCAACCAGCCCCTTACACTATTTTTTTATAAAATACTCTAAAGTTATCCTACAGCTGCTGCGAAAATTTATAGATGATAATTAAATCACATTATAACAAAATATTAAATAAAAACAATGTAAACAACAACCAAATAAACAATAACATAGTGGCAACCATGACAAAAATAAAACTAACACAAAATACACATATATAACTAGCATAAATAATAATAATAATAATAATAATAATAATAATAATAATAATAATAATAATAATAATAATAATAATACACAAACTCCGGGCAACAACAACCATAATAAAAACAAAAATAAAAATACTAATAACGAACAAGACAAATGCAAATGTAGATACCTCACATCTTGCTCACTTAAAAATAAATGTCTAACCAAAATCATAGTTTACCAGGTCACAATATTCGCGAAAGGAACCCCGAATAATAAGAAATATAACGTAGCCATGACTTTCTTAGATTTCAAAACTCGATATTATGACCACAAATACATTCAACAATTAAAAAACACCATATGAAAACAAAGCTAGCAAATAAATACTGGAAACGTACGGAAAGCGGCCGTTCGCCGGTAGTCGAATTGAAAATAGTAAGACAAAAACCTGTGGAGACCTACACGACCCATGAAGATTATTCCTTCATGAAAAATTTGCTATCCTGTACTTTAAAGAAACCCAACATCTATTAAACTGTAGGAGGGAAATAGCGAACAACTGTGTTTACAGGGAAAATTTACCCTAGGATAGAGATACAAAATAACTTTAAAACTAACAAAAACAATAGAAAATAAACAAACAAATTAAAAAAATAAAGAAACGTGCATATACATAAACTATCATATATATATATATATGTATGTATATATATATATATATATATATAAACTAACATAAAAAACCTTACCTAGATTTAAAACAGGCCAATACACTAGATATCCAGGCTAAATAGAAAACACACAAATAATCAGGTCAACCAGCGGTCAAATGGGACTTTGTCCTGTAAGTGCATGTTCCTTGGCTGATAGGAAGGGTGCGGTGGATACTAGAAAGCTGATTGGCTTACTCAAATATTAATAGAAGATGCGTATATAAAAACGACAGACAACCACAAAATGCGCGCATAAGCCTAAATAATCCTAGATTGGATGAAACGCGGACTATTCAGTGTAGCTTAATACATTTTATAAACTACTAACTATCTTAACCTACGTACTGACCACTGTTGAGGTACATACTTAAACTTTATGCATAAATTTATACTTTCGTATATTAATTTAATGAGAGTAAATGAAATAGTTATATACACTAATATATATGCATATATATAAATATATATATATATACATATATAAATATATATATATAAATATATACATATATATATATATATATATATATATATATATAAATATATATATACATATATGTGTGAGTTAGCAGTCTCGCCCGGCTTTTCTCGGCAACTATGTACTGTTTATAATGTTATGTGCATGTGTATATATTAAAAAGTGTAACATAGAGAAAATTTGGTAGAGACAGCAGACTTTATTTTTTTACCCTTTCTCATTTATTGTTTTGGTCTCAAATTAAATTAAAATATTTGACCATGAGTAATTTGGTAGAGACCGTAGAGGTCATTTTTTAAAAGTTTGACCCCACTTTTACCTCCTTAACATTTATTGTTTGGGGATCAAGTAGAATAAAAATTTAGATCACTGTCCAAGTAAACTATATCTTCACTTTCAAGTGTTTAGACACAAGATTGGCCGAGAAGTTGTATAGAGTGTTCAAAATTCAAATCGTTCAATATTGCCCCATTGACAGCCAAAGTTCTGACTGAAAACCAATTAAATACATTTCTCACATCTACTCGACCCTTTATTTCAAATCTCGAATCTGTACACGAAACTTTACAGAGATATTTGGTCTGAAAAGTGTACTCGAATACACACAGACCCACAGTGATTGTTTCACTTTTTATATATATACTAGCAGTCCATCCCGGCTTTGATCGGCCCCTATGTACTGTTCATGACTCGCCTTACTTTTGAATACACTTTCTGTAAGATTTCACATGTGTACACCAATAATTGTCTGAGTATTTTCTTAGAGACCGCAGAGGTCAATTTTTTATAACTTGGGTCCCAATATGGATCATTTTCTATTCATTATGTTTGTATCAAATAAAATTTTTTAACCATGTCCAAGTTATCTACATCTAAAATTTCAAGTCTTTAGATAAAACATTGACAGATAAGTTTGGTAGCATCTTAAAAGGAACACCCTTTCAACTTTGACAGAAAAATTTTGGCCGAAAAACTGATTGCAATGCTTACCAGGTGTCCGATTACTCGTTATGTTTATATTTTAAATGTTTAGAACCAAAAATGGCTGAATAGTTTGCTAGATACTGGAAAGGTGAAATCTTTTGAACTTTGTACGACTTGGTCGCTCAAATTTTCAAGCAAATACGTTTTAAAATCGTGTCCTATATCTGAATACGCTTTATATTTAATTTCAAATATTTAGACCCAAATTGGCTGAGTAATTAGACAGAGACTACAGAGGTCAAATTATTTATACTTAAACCCCGTATTTTGACCTATTATAAATAACTTTTTAGGACCAAAATAAAATAAAATAGTTGAGTCATGTTCAAGTAACCTACATTTCAAATTAAAAGTGTTGAGGCCTAGAATTGGCGGAGGAGTTTCGGAGAGTTTAAAAGCCAAATTGTTGAAATTGGACACCTTGAGAGCCAAATTTCTGGCCGAAGTCGGGTTAAGAAGATTTTCCCAAATCTCAGTATTCCTTATATCAAATCTATACTGACTATTATCTAGACTGAAAATTAGTTATTGGTTGTGAAAATGTACACATACACACAACCAGATTTTTTTCAAACTATGTATATACTAGCATTTAAGACTTTCGACAGAGGAGAGGGATTTTCACAAGATCAGTATCGTTTTGAAGCTGCACCCTTTAGACGACAAATACCGAAAAATTGGCTAAAAATATTACATTTTTCACCCTTAACTGGGCATTTTCTAAAGGTAGGGGGGCTTCTTTCTCTGATATTTTCGAAAGTAATCCCCTCTTTTCGATTGTCTAGCCTTTATTTAAATCTACGTCACTTCCGATTTGCAGTGGTCGTAACAGCAAATACGTCACGTTTTTTCCATTCATTTACTACGCCGCGATACGGGTTCGAACCTGCCTTTCTACTACAACTTGTTTTTTTTTTTTGCTCAACGCATACCTCCAAACACCCGGGCAACGCCGGACACCACTGTTCGTATATTTACAAAAGGTAAAGTGCCTGTATACGTTTGACTGTCTGTCTGTGTACATTTCCCGACAGAATAGCTCTATCAGTTTTCAGTCTACAGACTCGAAATTTGATATATGGAGATTTGGGAAAATCTTTGAAATCCGTTTTCGGCCAGAAATTTGGCTATTAACGGGTCAAAGTTCAATGATTTGTTCTTTGAGAACTCTACACGCCTCCTCCGCCAATTTTGTGTATAAACACTTGAAATACAGATATAGGTTCCTTGGGCATGGATCTAACTTAATAACTTGATTTGGGCCCAAAACAATAGATGTTAAGGGGCCATAATAGGGATCAAAGTTTTAAATAATTGACCTCGGCGGTCTCTACCAAATTACACAGAAGATTTCTGGTCAAACATGTGAATATTTACATAAAGGGTATTTATAGATATGGCAAGCTATTTATTCGGTTTGGGCCGAAAATATGAGCTACCGATATATAAATGCATGTTTGCATGTCTGCCTAAAAGTTTCGACTGAGGCGAGAGATTTTTACCAGGTTTATATCTTTTTAAAGCTCGACCCTTTAGGCGGCAAATCCCGAAGAATTGACTAAAAACATTCATTACTTCATCCTCAACTGGACACTTTTCTGCATGTATGGGTCGCTTTTTTCACTGATATTTCCGAAAGTCATCGCCTCTTTTAAATTGTCTATCCTTAATTGAAACCTGCGTCACTTTCGGTTTGGCGGTTGTGATAATAGCAAAGTGGTCACGTTTTTTCCGCTCTTTTAGTCCGTCACTGTACGCGTTTTATTTTGCTCAACACATACTTCCAAACACTCGGGAAACGCCGGTCACCCATGCTAGTATATTATAGATTACTAAGACGTACCATGCGTTTCATTATGATGAGTTAGCCCTTTTTGGCTTAATTATTCTAGCATAAATAGTCAACGTCCGTCGAAACGAAAGAAAATACTTGTATTTTCGTTCATTCCAACCTATGTTAAATGTTTACTATTTCTTAATTCTTAAAAAATTAAAGTTAACTGCATCACATGTTTTATCACGAAACTTGAACAGCATCCTCTAATTTGAACGAAGCGGATGTTCAAATTATGGGAGTTATGCTGTATATATATAATCATTTAATCCAACATGAATAAGGACTTTCCGTTATTTTTCATACACTTGTCCGAATGTTGCAATAGTCAATGATTTATGATATAACCATTTTCATAAATCCTCCACGGATTTCATGCGGATAATAAATCATATCTTTGAAAATGTGACGTTGTTCTAGTTTGAAGCGGTCATTCCATCTTTTTGTGAAGACCATTACACGAATTGTAAAAAAAAAAAAAATATTGAACTACAGGAAAATGTAAGATTCAGAATGTGTTAAATAGAACGGTGTAGTAATTTGTTTAAGAATCAACCGATCCGAATTCCTGATATGACATCTGATCTTACATGCGTAAATAACCTCAGGCCCAAATGTAATGTAATTAAAATTCACGCTCGACGCGCAAACTAAAAGATAACATGCAGATTAACAGCAAGATAAAACTTAGAATACAAAGAAATCGTAAAGAAATGTAAATATATGCACTTTGAATGTTATGTTTTATTGTTTGTTTTTTCATGTAGACGTGTGTATGGCTTTACAAATAGATATATGTTATGTACACACGCACACACATTATATATATATATATATATATACATATAAATAAATATATATATATATATGTATATATATATGTATATATATATATATATATATATATATATATATATACATAATCGATGCAGCGTCCTTGCGCTTCAAGCAATGATACCTGCACGTTTTCGTTTTTAGATTTGTGTATTTTTGCAACCAAATGTTACATCCATGTTTTTTGTATAAAATACAGAATGCCATTCTGCTACAATCTCTACTTATTACTAACAACCAAAAGATAATATATAGAGTAGACATCATATCTTAAATATTAATAATTGTTTTAACAATATTACTATTTAGTTCTTATTTACCATATTAAATAAATATGACCCCAAAAAATGGTAAATATTTTGTAAACCTTGACTAATTTTCTAATATTTTAAATTCATAATTAACGGACATTTTGTGTGAAATGGTTATAGCCTGGTTAGATAGTAATGGTACCGTGTCATATACGATTTATTTCATTTACACACTTTAACTGTAGGAATATCGAAGCTGAGCAATAGGGACTAGTTGTAAAACCTGGAAAAAGATAAGCTATTCTAAGAAATATTATGGTCCCTTTTTTACATAGGCATCACCACATTATCAAGGCCCAGAGGCCACTCAAGGATAATGGTTAAAGAGTGTACAGTAGAAATGGGACAATATAGTAATCATTAGTAATGAAAATTTGATAAATTTGATAACTTATATTGAACGGCTCATCAAGAAGTTATTTACGTTAGACTTAAATATAACCATATTGTAGTCAGCCGGAAAGCAGGAAAACGGAAGACAATTCCACAGGCGTGCAGTTCTAAGAAAGAAGTATTGTTCATGGAATCTAAGTTTAGGTTTAGGCACAGATAAAGAGTGGGGGAGTTATTGATAGTGTTTACAGCTAGACGAGTGTTTCTTGTGAAAGTTTGGCGAGGGGGACCATAGATTGAAGCTCAGTCGATCACTTTCCATAAAAATAACGATACACCAGAGACAAACTCGCAACATCTCTTCTGTGAGATAGAGGTTGCAAGGAAGAAAAAAGGGCATCTCCTACGAGGCTACGAAGTCTATTTTGAACTATATCAAGGCAGAACAAGTCCTTTCTAGCAGCTCCTGCCCAGATGTGGCAACAGTATTCCATCCTTGGACGTACCTGGCTCTTATATAGATAGAGAATAGCATCAGCAGTGAGATATCTACCGGATCGATTGAAAGATCCCACGATTTTTCCAGCGGCCTTGGCAACAGATTTGATGTACGTGTTCCATTTAAGATCAGGAGTAATGGTCAAGCCAAGAAGCTTGTCAAAACTTGAGGCCTCCTGAAGACGAGAGCTATTCATTTCAATTGATGCCAGATGTTGATCAGAATTTCGATGATGTAAAGAGCGAAGCTTGGTTTTAGATGCATTAAAAGTAACCAGCCACTCCTTACCCCATTGTACTACGTGCTCAAGGTCAGAGGAGAGAGAATTGGAGAGAACTTAGTCGTTTACTGTGTTAGATGTGCTACCATAAATGCTAGTGTCGTCAGCATAAATGTCTACAAATGATGTAAGGATGTGATTTGCAAGATCATTAATGTAGATCAGGAAAAGAGTTGGACCCAGGATGGACCCCTGAGGAACACCGGCATTAATACTGTGAGCTTCTGATTTTTGCCCTCAACTACTACTCTTATGAACCTATCAGACAAAAATGATTTAATAATTGAGAAGACATTTCCAGCTATACCATAGCTAGAGACCTTATGAAGTAAACCTTTATGCCATACCCTTTCAAAGCCTTAGATATGTCAAGAGCAACTGCCCTAGAAAGGTTGCCTCCATCGAGAGATTTGCTAATCCTATGAGATATAACTGTAAGCACATCTGCTGTAGATCTAGCAGAACGGAAACCATATTGAGTGTCACTAAGAAGGTTATTTTTGTTGAGATTGTTGATTACTTCTGTATTTAACACAGATTCCAGCAACTCACTCAGGACGCACAGGAGACTTATTGGCCAGTACTGAGAGGGGGGGTGAGCGATCACCTGCATTCTTAAATACAGGGCATACTGATGAACTTTTCCAGGGAGATGAGAAACTATTCTCCTTAAGACAACGTTTAAACAGTTTTGTAATTATGGGCGCTAGTTCAGGTTGAAGTTTTTTTAGTACTATAATTGGAATACCGTCAGGGCCAGTTGCTTTACTGGAATCAAGGTTTTTGATTAGCTTGGCAACACCACGTACAGATATACGTATATCACATGTGTGTTTTCTGATACAGGAGGAAATATTGGGGATTGGTGGCCTTCATCGCAAAGGGTAGAATTAGCTGCAAAGTTCTTGACAAAGAGTTTGGCTTTGTCTGATGCTGACGAGATTACCTCAGCTCCATTGATAATAGTTGGGATGGAGCACACGCTTCTGTTCAGGATTCTGTTTGCTATTTGCCAAAACTGGTGGGAACCAAGCCACTGCTCAGCTACTTTGGACTTAACAGATTGAGCATACAACTCTCTTGCATTCTTTATTACTTTCTTACAATGGTTGCGGGCAGTCCTGAAAGATGTTTTAGTTTCCATACATCTATTACGTTGGAAACAGTGGAACAAGTGGTTTCTGTGCGCAATTGCAGCAGCACATTCTGAAGAGAACCATGGCTGGCTGTTAGGTTTTTGCTGAAACATTTTCGAGGGTGTGAAACGGTATATACCTACAATTAACCATTTCGTCCGGTCTAATACTATAGAGGGCACATCCTTTTTTAAACATGGAATGCAGAGGTAGATCAGATATAAATGTACGGAAGCTATCCCAGTCAGCCTTAGTGTATCGATATACTGTACGAAGGAGAGGTACATCTGGGGACTTATTACATTTAATTTTTATCTTAATTGATACAACAGAGTGGTCGGAAGATCCAAGAGGCGACAGAACAGAAACTGAACATAGTTCAGGGCAAGTTGTTAGAAAAAGGTCTAGTAGGCTCGCATACTGGCCGTCATTGTCGGGCACACGGGTGGGTTCCTGAAGAATGTGAGTGATACATTTCTAACTTAAAATATTACAGCTTCCAAAATTCATATATTATGCTACACTGATATTTATTTTTTTTTGAATCCTTAATGCTGCAATATTATAAGTAATACATGTATTATATCATTACTACAATATCTTTGATTTTCCAGGTTTAAAAACTTGCCCTTTGATTCTTGTAAGCTTTTTCTTACCGCTATAATATTTCATGCTCGCATCTGCCTATGCCATTTTTTTATTTTTCAGGCTTTGCTTGGAAATAATATTTTATTAGTTATCTTTATTATTATGCACATTGCAAACGATTTATAAAAAATATGAATAATTTCTTAAACTCACTTAAAAACAAATCATATAAAAGATTTATTTATGTAAATAAACAGCAAAAAGGGACGAAAAAGAGCCACAGAATTAACGGATGACGTCGAAAGCGAAATATTATCAGCCTAATACAGCTAAAAAAGAGAGTAAACGAATATATGTTCGACGTCGTAAATGAAAGATTATTAGATCTTGCACAGCGTAGGTCATTACTTTGTTTAACGCTCTCAGTATAACCTAAATAAGCTTGCATGCTAAATTTATGAGTTTGTTGACGACAAAGAGATTTATATGCTAAAAAATAGCCAATCAGAAGAAATCTTCTATAAACCACCAATGTTGAAAAAGGTGCTATGGTGTTACATGAAAAGGTGTCCTCCCTTTTTCATGTAAGTAAAAATAAAAGAATTAGTAAATGAAAAAAAAATTTAGAGAAAACGGGAATCGAACCCTGGAAGTAAGTTTAAAAGATTGATAGGTTATAAATGGAATGTTCAGTAAATTGTTAATCTGTGAAAATATTTAATCAATACAAATTGGGCTGGAAACTATTAATTGTTAGAAAGAATGCGGATAATAAAATAGGGGTTATATGAATTAGATAAATAGGTTGAAAACAACAAAGGAAAATGGGATATCAAAATGTTTCGACACCTGCACGTCGCGCATGTTAATTGCACGTGAATTGTGGTCAGGTTGGACGGGCATGCATGGGGTTCTCAAATTAGGAAGGGGAGTTAGTTAGTTAGAGAAGATAAGTCAGAAGAGAGGCAGAGAGTCAGACGAGAGTCCGACAAGGGAAGAGAAAGGTTCAGTTCGAACCTTGCCACCGTCTGGAAGCGAGAGAGTTAGAAAAAGAAAATGTAAAAGAAACTTTGAATTTCTGGATGCAAGCCATTGACCGGTCAAGTGGAAGGAATAAATGCTCATCACGTTTTTTTCATAACTGCCGTCTCCTGTGGCCATCATTACATTAAAAAGGTATTGTCTATTTATGTTTTAAAACCAGTTGAAATTCATCATCTAAAAAATATATGTGTTAGAAAGTATATGTGTCTATTTATGTTATATGAACACTCACGTTCAAACAGAAATGTCAAAAGCGTTAATGTCAACCTCTCAATCTATCGGTACGAATGCCAATCTATGGGTCTATCTATCAAGATATCAAATCTTCTCCAAAATGTATTTATATTTCCCTCTCTTTATATATACTTGTTAATGTACACATCTCTTCTCTAACAATGTTAATATCTATCGTCTATTCTTATAACATGAACATCTCTTACACAACACTGATCTCTCGTTAGACTCTCACAAAGAACAATGCAAATACATACGTAATCTTTAATAAGGCAGTATATAACACCGCTATAACATTTCATGCTCGAATTTTCCTATGTCATTTTTTTATTTTCCAGGCTTTGCTCGGAAATAATATTTGATTATTTATCTTTATTATTATACACATTGCAAACAATTTATAGAAATATAAATAATTTCTTAAACTGACTTAAAAACAAATCAAGTAAAAGATGTATTTATGTAAATAAACAGAAAAAATGGACGAAAAAAGAGACACAGAATTAACGCATGAGGTCGTAAGCGAAACATTATCAGCCTAAGCACTGCTAAAAAAGAGAGTAAACGAATATATGTTCGACGCCGTAAACGAAAGATTATTAGCTCTAGCACAGCGTAGATCATTACTTTGTTTTACGCTGTTTGTATTACCTAAATATGCTTGCATGCGAACGACATTCCCGCTAAATTTATGAGTTTGGTGACGACAAACAGATTTCTATGCTAACAAATAACCAATCAGAAGAAATCTTCTATAAACCACCAATGTTGAAAAAGTTGCTATAGTAAGCCAACCAGAAGACACCGTCTCTCACGTTCGTTACTAATTATGAATAATTTTTAACACATGTAATGTTTTTATAACTTCGGTTTTAATTAATGAAATTGACATGTTTTATTTCAAATTTTAGCGGTGAATATGACTTATAAAGTGTGAAAAAATGTGAACGTTTTACAACAAATTAGTGAGTGATAGTTCAAAGCAATTCTAAATAAGTAAAACTCACACTTATCAATATATTCATACACTAACGTGTAAGAAAAACGTTTGCACAAGATATTAAGCCTGTTTATGCAAGTAACTTACAAGAAATAAGGAATATTATTATAAAGAGTAACACACACATATTCACCTAAGTAATAGAAAGGAAGACATTACTATTTACTAGGAAAAAGGAAGTGAAGTAGGAGGAGTGTAGTTCCACAAGCTTACATGCCTTTCAAGCAAGCGAATTGAATATAAAATTGTTTATTACACTGAGATAGTAAAACAGCGAATGTATAGAGATCTCCACACCAAAAAGTCAAACAGGCTGCGACAAAATAACTAAGGATAAGAGAATTTTGAGAAAAAACATGCCATTATCTTATTTGTAGGTAGATCTGGGACTAGATAGTCAGTTCTGTTAGAAAGAATGTACAGTTTAGAATAAATGGTAGAGCCAATCAAGTTACAGATAATTTTTGTGAATTTGCTCAACACCTGCAAATGTTACACTGACTCACCAGCCCAAATGTGAACACAGTACTCCATAGATAATGTGACACTAGACTTGCCGAGAATGCGAATCTTCCTGGCTGTATATGGAAAGTTAGAACCGGGTATGCAACAAGGAAAAGAGCAGTATATTTAACATGCATTCTACTGAAAACATTTGGTAGCAGAGAAAGAATAAGAGCAGAACCATTCAGAAGAATGTTAACAGGAATAGAGATACAACTGCGTCTGAAAGAGAACAAGTGCTTTTAACAGAACTCAGATAAACTTCTATAAATATATTGAATATTCCAAGGATAAGGAACTCTGAGAAACGCAGAGTAGAAGGTGGTGTCATTAGCACAAATATTGATCTGTTAAATAATATCCTAAGAAAGTCAATTATATAAAGAATATACACAGTTATATATAGAGAAGTGGCTTGTTGCAAACCAACATAAATAGAAAAGATAATTACGATACACAATCTAGCGATAGTCGCAAGTAATTTTTAACTACCAAAAACCTGTTGCAGTAACATTTGCTGCTTCCATGATGACGTTCTGTTAGGTTCTATATTTTGTATGCATCCAAAAGTTGTTGATATGGAATTACGCATCTGGTTTCCTTTTAGAATTGATACTTTTCTTTGCACATCACCTATTTTAAACCAAACCTAAGTCTACTATGTGTGTATTATTTTAGCTATGCACATTAGATTAGAAAGAACTGACATAGCAATGTTATGAACATTACCACAATACTTTAACCTCAATTTTTTATGTGGAAGACCAGAAAGACTACACTCAGTCAAACGACAATGAAATGTTTAGTGCAATTATTCTAGATTCGCAGGGAGGTGATAAATAACAGATTAAATTACCTGGAGAAAATTAATAAAGAGAGAGTGTATCAGACCTGGTAATATTAATTAATGATACTAATATAAATTCTCAATAAATGATCGGAGTCAATCTTTTTAGATGTGAAATAATCACAAAGTATTTGATAATAGACAGACTTTGGCTAAGGATTTTTTCTCTTGCATATATTGCCAGTTTTCTAAGGAAGACTTTATGTGGCATAGTACACATGTAAAATACCAGAGTGTTATTTCAGACCATGTAAAGAGACAATGAGAACAAAATACATATGTAGAAAGACAAAGAAGAAATAAATTCTGGTTTAAAAATTAACAGACATATTACAGTAGATGGGGAGAAGAAGAAAATGCAAACAATGAGGAAACAATTTTGGTTCAATATTAACAGATTCTGGTAAACAAAATAAACGAAGTAGAACTTGCCTAATCCAACTAGAGCAGATAAAATGAGATTAATTTCCGCATGAACCCCGTTCAAGTGTTGAGAAGATTTGAACCACACCAACGCTTTTCGAATTATAAAATTAAATAAATAAAACTTACAAGGTACAATAAACAATTATCGAACATGTTTCATTAAGGATTCCGAAGTAGAATGAATTATTTGTATCGTGATTCAACAAAAAAACATTGAGCAGAATAGGTTAAGATAAATAGTTATCTGTTTTAATATATTTTACTTTGAGCCCATACCCCTAATCACCGAAATAAAATTATTTAATCAGAAGAAGAACGTTTTACAAGGCATACTACTTTCTGTGGATAATAATTTGTAACATCAAATACGATAACTGTACATTAAGAATACATATAGTGCTAAAAGAAGACTAATTGAGTTCGTTTCTTTATAAAATCGTAGATAACATTTTAAATGAGAGGTTATAAGGGCATATAAGAAACTAGTACATCAATCATTCTAGTAGACCTTAGATAATAAATGTAACATTTTAGTGATACTCTTTACTCATAATTTTTAAGATAATCATTAATCTATATGTCTATAAAAGTGAACGTGTCTGTCTGTCTGTGTGTCTGTGTGTCTGTCTGTGTACATTTCCTTACGCAATAACTCTGTCAATTTTTAGTCTATAGACTCGAAATTTGAAATACCGGGTACTGAGATTTGGGAAAATCGATGTGACGGGTGTCAGCCAGAAATTTGGCTGTTAAGGGGTCAAATTTCAACGATTTGACCTTTAAGAACTCTACCAAACTCCTCCGACAATTTTGGGTCTAGACACTTGAAATTTTAGATATAGGTTCCTTGAACATGGGTCTAACTTAATAAAGTGATTTGAGCCCGAAACTATAAATTTTAAGGGGTCATAATAGGGGTCAAAGTTTAAAAAAATTAACCATTTTTTTGTTTTTTTTTGCTTTTTTTGCACAGCATACACCTCCAAACACCCGAGCAAGGGGTCAAAGTTCAACGATTTGACATTTGAGAATTCTACCAAACTCCTCCGCCAATTGTGGGTCTAAACACTTGAAATTTTAGATATAGGTTCCTTGGACATGGATATAACTTAATAACTTTATCTGAGTCCAAAACAATAAATGTTAAGGGGACAGAATAGGGGTCAAAGTTTTAAAAAATTGACCGCTTTTTCTTTTTCTTTTTTTTCTCAACATATACCTCCAAACACCCGGGCCACGCCGGGCTGAAATGCTAGTATATATATATACAAGTGGACGTGTCTGTGTGTTTGTGTGTCTGTGTACATTTCCCTACACAATAACTCTGTCAATTTTTAGACTACATACTCGAAATTTGATATAAAGGTTACTGAGATTTGGAAAAATCGATATGATCGGTTACGGACAGAAATTTGGTTGTTAAGGGGTCAAAGTTCAATGATTTGACCTTTCAGAACTCTACCAAACTCCTCCGACAATTTTGGGTCTAAACACCTGATATTTTAGATATAGGTTTCTTGGACATGGATCTTACTTAATAAGTTGATTTGAGCTCAAAACAATAAATAATAAGGGGTCATAATAGGGGTCAAAGTTAAACAAAATTACCATTTTTTTTGCACAGCATACACCTCCAAACACCCGGGCAACGCCGGGAATCCATTGCTAGTAATATAAAAATATAAATGCATATATATTACAGAGATAACTATAGCTGTCTCAGTAAAATACACATTTTTGAAATGTAAAAATAAAATATTGTCTGAAAAGGATAACATTAATCAGCAAACGTAATAATACTCGTCACTAGTATTGTGAATTATAGGTGTTTCAGTTACATGATAATCCTCATCTCAAAAATTGTTATTTGCAAGTCTCTGGAATAAATACGTAACTTTTTAAATGGAAACTGAACATAATATGCAAACGACAAATAAAATGTAAGTCTGACTGAAAAGTGTGTACTATTATTTGTAAAATAAGCATCACATTTTCCCGGTCTTTAAAGAAAAAATACATCTTATCATTACCCATCATGTGGAACAACCGGTAGTAATAAATATACGTGTTTATATATATATATATATATATATATATATATATATATATATATATATATATATATATATATGTATATATGTTGTTTATATATATATATATATATATATATATATAAATGAAGTAATACATAAAGGTGTTTATCTAATCTTTACTTTTGATAATATGTTTCTGTCTTACAGTTCTTTCCACGAATAAAACTAATTATTTACATTACTAGTCCCTCCGCTATAAGAACTACAAGAATCAAAATATATGCATTACAAACTTTTTCAGCACGTGCAATAATTTATTCAATATAAACAGGAGAGTGTAAAAAATGTGAGGGAAAGGCAAATATAACTAAAATAAGCACAAATAAAATATATTTAAACAAAATATCGAAGTTTGTCTAATATTTTATTAAATGATAGCAATGGCTTCCATCCTCGAATTAGTGAATTTAATTAATGAATTGATGTTATTACGAATTTAATTAGTAAATTGACGTTATTTACAGCATATTTGACAAAATTTAGAACCAATTAGTCAATCAGCTAATTATAACTAGAATTGTTTTTTTTATTCTTTTTAACAAATTAATGTGCCTTCTCAATTATACCCACAGGTAACGTGCTTCCGTGACAACTAAACATAAAAAAGCTGCAGAATGCAGATGTTTCCTCTCTATGTTTAATCCATCAATAGATGCTAGCGGTCATAAAAAGGAAAGATGTTCAAAAGCGGTCATATCAACAATATGTTCACTAGTATTACTAAAACAAAACTACACTTACTAAAAATAATAATGATAATCCAAAAAAGCAATATCAACAGCAATAATAATAATAATAATAATAATAATAATAATAATAATAATAATAATAATAATAATAATAATAAAAGAAGAAGAAGAAGAACACGAAGAAAAAGACAAAAAAGAAAAAGAAGAAGCAGAGCACTTAAACACACAGGCTCACTTTTAGCCGTAGCTGTAATACGTGGTATCAGATTACATGGTGAGCTACATATGCCGGCTTTTTCGTAAAAAAAGATCAATTATATAAATTCTCAAGCAACTTTTAGGATCTTTTGTCCAAGTGATGAGAAGGTTACATATAGAGCCAAACATTTTTATTATGGGGGGTGTAAACTAAAATATGGATGAATACATTAATAGATACATAACAGCTGAACTAAGAAAAACGTCGTTTTTACTAACCGCGTATTCATTGATAATTGTTACGGCTTTCCATTAGTATTATGGTCTTGAAGAAATATATATTTGCTGAATCTTATTCCCGTACATTTCCTTTATTCCCTGCCTTAGCTAACTCGGTCGACCCCTTATACAAATTCCAAAAAAAAAAATATATATCATTAAATGTCTCAAGAAAGAATACAAGATTAAAACAAGGCATCCAACTGTTATGGGGTTAAATGGTAATAAACGATAGGTAAACAGGATTTTAGGAACGAAACATGTATTCACATTAATTACAAGCAAAGTGAGTGGAGTAATACCATTACTCAACGGTGGGGCGTTTGTACGCGACCTGCTCAGACTGCCCGCACCGGTACTCCATACATCACAAGAGGAAGTGAAGTAATGAGATAGTCCATTAATACCATGGAGGGGCGTCTCCAACGCTAACTTCTAACGTAGAGCCATACTACTAGTCCCTATTCTATAAGATGAGTGTATACATTGCAACCTTCTAGAGGTTGTAACTCATTACAGTAGATAAAATCTGACCTATTGTTCCTAAACCAAACTGACATTTGACTGAGTATTTCACTAGGTGAATCTGCGAATGAAAAATAATCGAGTAAACAATCAAGATCCGACAAGCGAAAGCTGATGATCAAGACAAGGAATGTAGTTATATTACGGATGACTTTCCATGTCGTAAGAGTATCTTCAGAGAAGGCTATAAAATGCCCTATGTATGCTTCCGGGTTGGGCTTGCTCATATTTGTCGTCTTCTGCCTCTGTTGTAAGGGGACAACTTCCGCATCATAGTTAGAAATTATAGAATATAATTATTGAGGGATTATTCTGGAATCGGAGGTACTTATTAAAAGTTAAAATGAATGCATTTTTTGTTATTAAAGAAATATTCCAGGAATGCAGTGATTTATTAATATAGTGAGAGATGCAAGCTATAAATAACTTAAACAACAAAGAATGCGCTAAACGGAAACATGTGGTGATTGGTTGATGTCACAAATAAGTATAGAATAAAAAAAATACACTTAAATAAGAATGAAAATCAGTGAGTGAGGGTCAGTCAGTCCGAGTGAGTCGTGGAGAGAGGAGCAGTTATTCCGGTAGAGCAGACCAGAAAGCAAAACTCTTTAAGGAGCGAAAGAATCAGGAAAAGACGGCACTGTAACAACTTAGCAGGTATCGATATCCAGTCACCAACTGGAGTAATGAACGTCTTTTATTTGTTACGTAAACCTTTGCACGTCGCTCCTCTTTCAATCATAAGGTAATATGTTTTGCTTCAAGTTTATCATCACGCTGTCCCATTATCTCGTATAAGGAATTTGAATGAAAACCTCTTCCAAAGGGTGACTCTATTACATGTATCGATCATACATCTTTCCTATTAACAGGACTGCAATTACACCTCTCTGCACATCTGTTTCTCAACTCCACTTTTATAAGAATTGCTCTATCTCATTCTATTATAAATGTGGACTCTCAAATATTGGGGCACGTTTCCTCCCTGTTTAATGATTCTCATTGGAAGCCCAAACGCAACACCCCACGACAGCTTACTATCTTTAAGAGCATATCTGAGAAAATTGACCACACTCTGTCTGCATATACCTTAGCTTACATTCACGTTTGTGAAGACTGACTATTTATTAATGCCGAATAGTTAACCACCTAAATCAAGACAGACAAGACGTCCTGTCAGGTTTTTTTCCATTGCTTCTGATCTAACTAATATTTTCATGAACCACCCAGTGAACCCAGCACTTACGACCGGTATGTCAATCTGTTAGACGTTTTCTCACAACTTGGCTTGAGCTATATGCACCCTATTTTCTGTCACCATTGAGACCTTACGATCACTATGTTATTTCAATTAAAATAAAAACAAAATGTAATACGTCCTCAGCCGTTCTACGCCATCGATACTCTACGTCTTACTAGGATATATTCCGTATATTTATATTAAATGTACCTCTGCGTCTCATGTTAAAAAAGAACGTATCTTTTGTAGTACCAATCGATCAACTCAAAGGTAGCTGAGTAGTTGATTAGTTCTCACCAGTTTCAGCTAAAAAGTGATAGTAATTGATAAAAAAACATGTGCACTATTTGAACCATCATACACTGACCTCTATTGCCAATAAATCTGCAGCTAATTGTTTATATGATATTGGGGACACTACCTCTCCATAGCCCTCCCTCTTTCTATAAACACATTATGCGACCTGCATATATAGGTGCGTGATGTGTCCAAACTAATCGAAAACCACGATTCTAGTGAATCAAATTGCCCTGCCGTCCTTTCAATAAAAGTGTGAAAACCCTTCAAACATAACTTGCTCCTAAAACTTATAAGTTTAAGTTGTACAAAATAAATATTCTTCTCAATATCCTGGAAAATCCCATCATACACCCCGTATTTTAAAATTCCGGGATCCGTAACTTCTCCAAGTTTCTACAGCTAACGATTCCTACGATATTTTCCCATTGACACAATCACACTCAATAATCTTTATATTGTTTTAACCTCTGGGCCATGATAAGTGGTGATCATTTATTAAACAAATATTTAACGTTACTTACCTATGCTAATCTTAGAAAAAAACGAACTAACAAAGCTATTATGTTATGTGCATTTTTGGCGTCATTATCAGCAGCTACACATACAAAGAAGAAAATATGTTAAAGAATATTCTACTAGAAATGTCATCAAAGCCCCGATGATCCATATTGAAATCCTCGATAAAGTAAACCGTATCATATCGAGGACCTTATGGGAAACAATCGTATTGTAAAGGTTTAACCGAAGAATTAGAGCGTATTACAAATCTAAATAACACGTATGCCATATACGCATGATGAATAGGATTATTTATATAGTAAAAAATGTGGACAATAGCAAAAATCATATTGAAAAAAGCAATGGAAACATATATCTTGGAACTGCCAGCTAATGGACAATACATATTTCACATAAAAATGCAAAGGACTGAGTTCCGAAAATACTCTTTCACACCTACTCTTTATCATTATTCTTTAACAATAACGAAATGCCAATCACGATACAGGTGTAATAATAAAGATGACGGGATGAACTATGCAGTGTATATTTACGATCTGAAAACACTTACAAACACAATCGTTAATAAATAGACTCAAATGGACACTAACACTATCTTCACTTATCATATCCAAATCGAATTCTGACCGGAAAGTCCGCAATGTTTGTTATGAAAAGGAGAAAATGGAAAATATAAGACTACCAAAGAGAGTGGGGATGATAAAACTTAGCGAATACGACAACTCAGCATATTTGGACGTTATGGAAGCGTGAGATATCAAGTCAACACAAAATAAAGAGATGAATAATTTGGAATAATCAGAAATGTACCATGGGCTGAACTATATAATAGATCCTTATTAGATATATAAACACCAAGGCAGTATCGTTATCAAGGTATTCTAGGCATTTCGTAGTTACGACTAATGAATTGCTACAGGACTATTTTAATGTATATCCATGAGCAATAAGGGCGATGTTAAATGGTACTACATAGAAAAATGTGGTGTTTATACTTAAATCGGATAAATTACAAAACAGTATAAGTAGAAAATGGCATCATACTGAATACTGCAGAAGACAGTGCATCATGAGATAAGAAATAAGACACTAAAAGGAAAACAGGACAAGTGAAACAGCTACACGGACGGCGCAAAATGATGACAAAAAAGTGATTCACTAAATACTTTGACCTGGCTTAGAAAAGTAACTCTAAGCAGAGAATATAAATTCCCCATGACAGCTTCACACGAGAACGGTATTACAACCAAACATATCAAATCAAAAGAACCAGACACATGAAAAAAGAAAAAAAAGTATACACCTTGAACAAAGATGGAAAGTAGTGATAGACATAATAAGCTAATGCAACAAATTGTTCTAAAATAAAAATAATGATAATTATAATATTAGTAATACAACAACAACAACAACTACTACTACTTCTACTACTACTACCAATAATAATAATAATAATAATAATAATAATAATAATAATAATAATAATAATAACAAAGGAAGGAAGGCAGGCAGTTCCCTGGCCATTATGCAAATACATTACTATGAATCACCCAAAATGTTGGTACAATATATAACCGACATCAGAAAATGAAACCAGAAATAACTAAATCATTTGATTGCTAAACGTGCAAATTAATAAATCGCCCATGCAGTAGACCGGATGACGTAATAGTTAAGAGAAACGAAACATTCTATGGGATCATTGATTTCACCTTTTTCGAGGACTTAGAGCGTGAATATAAAATGCACGGAGAAGCAAGGAAAATAGACGAGACCGACTATAGAGCTTAAGATTATTTGGTAGATGAAGAAGTTTTAAATATAAAACATTATCGTAGGATAACGTAGAAGAACCTCCAACATATTCTTAACAAAGAATAGGAGAGATATGACTGAAGGGAGGTTACAGAGAATGAAGTTTGCTCAGACTATTGGGTTTGGTGTGTTTAGTCAAGTATTGAGTGAAGTCACGGTAGTAGGAGTTGTGGTATTACACCTCGACTGCTACACACTGTTTATTTCTTATTTCCGTGAGGAGTCTTTCATTTTTATTGACTTCCGCTCGTTTTAAATTAGCTTCTGTCAAACATCTTAATCGCTTTTTTCTATTTCTTTTATAGATCCTTTTCAATTGTTTTATTTTTTTGGCAGGGTATATAAACATATATAGGTTTCAAAGATGGTTAGTCAAGTTAAAAACTAATAACCTGTCTTTTTTAGCTGATGGATCATATTTTTCAGTCGTTGTTTCAATGATTTCTCCTTGAGATGGCGCATCTATAAAATAAATATAATTATCGGTTTAATGTGCATTTGACATAACAAAGGATATGCAAAAGTTCAAATTGAAAATGTTCAATAATTATTTGATATATCCAGAACATTTCATTAATTCTTAATCGTTTTTTATAGTTTTAGTAAATTAAGTAACACTTATGTGGAGAAGAATTGAATGGGTGCATCCTACAATTTAATTGTCTGGTGATACCCTTATGAATCAGATTAAATAATGTTTATAAAATCATGTATTATATTTATTATTGGAATTAGCAGTCAATTCAATACGCAAATACTTTTATTTTACTGATGAGTGACTAATTGTAAATACTAGAAGCCACTCGATAATTAATGTAAATGAGACGAAAAATTTGTCAGGTTACTGGATTTAGAAGTGTTAAAAGTAACAAATGTTACCATATATATTATATCTATATTTATTTAATAACAAAGTTACTTTTTTCAAATTAAAATTTGATTAATTAGAAACATTGAAATTGTAGAAAATGACAAATAGTAAGGATTTCTGATTGAAAGGAAAGTGTAGTATTTCTTCTAATATCACACGTAATCGTTTTTGTACTTATTTAGTCAAGGAGCAATCATTCGAGGGGGATATATGTTTTTCTCCCAATTTTGGCTGCCTTTTTAAATGAGCTGAATTTTATCGATTTAAACTGTATTTTGTATCTTAATATACCCTAGTGGGGACTAAAGTAAAGAGGGGCCAATGCTGTTTTGAGGGGAAGTACAAGTGAGATTTTCCCAAACAATTTTTATATACATTTTAATTATTAGTTTCAAACGAAGGTGTATTAATCTAGATTAACATTCCCTTTAAAAAAAAACAGATCGTACTTGTACTTTTTAAGCGAATTTTTAAAAAGAAGAATCAGAAAACTCAGCAGAAGAAGTTTTCTTTTTTAATATTTTCAATATTAGTTCGTGTCGCCCAGCGTTTTAGAGGAATTGACAATTTTTTCATAAGGGAAATAAATTATGTGCGTTTTTCTTGGGGACAGTAATTTTACCAGATTATGTGTAATTTTACAATCCCGACACTAAAGCGAAGGGGCAGTGGTAAACAAAAGAATTAACATCAGCCTCCACGAAATGGGTGATGGTTTTCCGTTAAATAAGCATGCGAAACATGAAGTAAATTCAAACGAAACTAAAGTCATGTTTCTACTATCAAGTTATCGTTGTGTCCAATTCACACGCAATCGCCTATCTCAATTTTTGAGACGTAGTATAAGAAAATATCGTCTCTTCCAAAATGTATATAAACACGTTATAAAAACTGTACTTTTTCTTCAAAAACATCAGTATCATCTTCTTTTTTTTCTTAATTATTTCAATTGTCTGATAATCTGTGAAGCGTGTATAACAGGTTTTCTAAAATGCAATACGATGCGGTATGGCATTTGAATCACGAATGAACAAAAATATTTTTTTTGCAATTTCTCCCGATTTTTACACTTTCTAAAAATCGTGTCTATGCCTTCGCTGACAAAGATCTTATATTCAATATATTAGTCGGAAATATGTACAGAAAGCATTCGTTTACCTTTTTGTTTACACACATTTCTTTTCCACTGGAAGAAGCCATATTGAATTTTTAACTCACGCAATGGTGACTGTGAATTGTTTAGCAGTAAATAATTCAAATATTCTGAGTGTTTTTTTATACATGTAATTTTATAGTTAGTAATTTGTGTGAATTAAAATTATAATTTTTAATTAATGCACCCAAATCATGCTTGTCAAAAATATTCCAAGTTTCTAATGGTTTTATGCATACCAAATTTAAAAACATTCCCACCCCTTTTACATCTCCCGTAAAGTCAGAATTATCGCGGTTGAACGATGGTTTACTAATTTCAAAATAAATATGAAGTAAAAGATGTGCACGATTGAAAATACAAAATACAGTGCAATTGTAAATTAACCCACAACGGTAAAAAATAAACAATTTTTATTGTAATGTAAGCATTAGCTTACACCACATCAAATCCTGAAATGTTTAGTAGGATCCAAATGCCTAGGCGAGAATGCAATTATCAGATCTATACTGGATGAGTGCAAAAAGGGCTGGAGAGGGTTTTAATGCTTATTTTCATCTAAATTCCATATTAATATTATATTTAAATATTTTATGTTTTTCTGGGTGGAGTATCTGCGCGATATGAAAGTGTGCATAGGTATAGGAAAAATTAGATTTAAAATTGAATAAAGAGGAAACAAAGTCAAAGAAAAAATAGAAACGTAGCATCGCTGTTTGTGAAGAATAATCGATACCGTAAGAAAAACAAAACAATACTAACCGTAAATATAATGTTTTCTCCACCATTACATCATTTCTCTCTGATAGGTTCATAAGTGCAGAAATCAGACGCCCACAGTAATCATGCTTGAGTACCCCGGGGGTCCATCCTGGGCCCAACTCTCTTCCTGATCTACATCAATGATCTGCCAAAACACATACTTAAATCATTCGTTATATATATGCTGATGACACGAAAATCTGTGACAACACATCAAAGGCCGTAAATGACAAAGTTCTCTCTAATTCTCTCACCTCTGATCTAGAGCACGTGGTACAATGGGGTAGGAGGTGGCTGGTCACTTTTAATTAATCCAAAACCAAGCTTCTATCTTTACATCATCAACGCTCTGATCCCCATCTGGCATCAGTTGAAATGGGTGGCTCTTGTCTTGGAGAGGCTCCCTGTTTTAACAACATTCTGGTTTGACCTTTACTCCTGATCTGAAATAGAACAGGTACATCAAATCTGTTGCAAGGGACGCTAGGAAAATGGTGGGACCCCTCTACCGCTCAATAATATATCTCACTACTGATTCAATTCTCTATCTGTATAAAAGCCAAGTACGTCCAAGGATGGAGTACTGTTGCCACATCTGGGCAGGAACTGCTAAAAACAGCCTATCCTGGCTTGACAGAGTACAACATAAACTTCGTGGCTTAGTGGGGGTGCCCTTTTCTCTTCCCTGTAACCTCTCTCCCACAGAAGAGACGTTGCGAGCCTGTCTGTTTTATCGTTTTTTCCATGGCAGATGCTCGTCTGAGCTCGAATCCCTCGTCCCCCCTCGCCAATCTTTCACGAGAAAAACCCGTCTGGCTGAAACCACTGTCAATAATTTTCCCCACTCTTTATCTGTGCCTAAATCCAAACGTAGAGTCCATGAGCAAAACTTCTTTCTTAGAACTGCACGCCAGTGGAACTCTCTGCCGCTTGCCTGTTTCCCACCTAACTATAACTTGGACGTCTTTAAGGCCAACATAAACAAACTCCTGGCAAACCACCCATTTAAGTAAGACACTCTATCAAAACCCACCAATACTAATGATTACTACAATACTATCTCATTGATTACTGTACACACAATAACCTTTCGGGCCTTGATAAGTGGTGAACCCCATGTAAAACAAAATATTGTTTTTCGTTTAAGGGATTTTGTTTTGTTGTTATGTGGATAAAATGTGTGCCTTGGCAACTGTAAGAGTATAAGTACCTTAATTTCTTATCATAAGCGGTTAATATTTTTTTTAATTTGGTTTAATATTTATAAAAAGTATTGTCTCGTGTAGCGAAATACACCAGTACGCCATATTGAAAAAAGTGCTGAATGTTTCTTTATGTTATAAAATGGGGAACATTGAATAATGAATGTATCAGCTCTCAGCCAATTAAAATTAACGTAATTCCTGCGATAATTTATTATGTAAATGTATTACGTTAAGTAAACTATAATGTTATGCCTATAAGTTCATGATAAATTTTAAAAGAGTGGCATGACACTAGATATGTAATGTACATATTACATACCGTGATGACAGGGAGCAGGGGAGGACATTAGATGTAGAGGGTAAATCGGAACTACTTCCTCGAAAGATGCTGCGATTCTGACGGTGTTGTTCCTATGTTGAAATATAGAATTCTTTATAAGAAACAAATGTGGCTTTAATGTCGTTTTAAAGTTACATAAGATAATGGTTAATAACTTAGATATAATAAATATGTATTTGGCATTTATTGCTGCAAACCTACGGTATATTAATCCAGTAGGGAAGTTCCTTAAGCAAAATATTGTATAGAAGCGGAGATACTACTACTACTACTACTACTACTACTACTACTAATAATAATAATAATAATGATAAAAATCATAATTCGATGCGTCTTATTCTTATTAGAAGTAGTATCAGGAGTAGTACTGCGGATAATAGTTTTGTATTAGAAGTGGGATAACAGTTGTAGCAGTAGCAGTAGTGGTTTGACTTTGTATTATTAGTAGTAGGAATTGCGCAATTTGTAAGATATTGCTGTTCCCCATAATTAATAGAACCTATGTTTTAAAGCGATAGGTTTATACTAAGGATGTCAGCTAACTCCTAGTAAAAACATTACGTAAGGATGATTAAAATATTGAAAAAAAATTTTTACACAGTGATCCCCACTTATCAAGGCCCGGAAGCCACTCAGGGATAAGGGTTATTGCAAGTACATTACGTTAGTGTGGAGATTTGATGAAGTGTTTACTTAAGGGGGCGGTTCATTAGGAATATGTTAACATTGGACTTGAAGACATCCAAGTTGTAGTCCGGTGGGAAGCAGGCAAACGGAACAGAGTTCCACAGGCGTGCAATTCTAAGAAAAAAGCTTTGTTCATGGGATCCACGTTTTGATTTAGGCACAGATAAATTGTGGGGGAAATTTTTCACAGTGGATTCGGCTAGACGGATGTTTTTCCTGAACGATTGGCGAGGGGGGACCAGAGATTGGAGTTCAGACGAGCACCGGCCATGGAAATAACGATAAAACAAGGATAGGTTCGCAACGTCTCTTCTGTGGGAGAGAGGTTGCTGGGTAGAGAAAAGGGCATCCCCCACTGAGCCACGATATCTATTTTGTACTCTGTCAAGGCAGTATAGGCTGTTTTTAGCAGCTCCTGCCCAGATATGGCAACAGTATTCTATCCTTGGACGTACTTGGCTTTTATATAGAAAGAGAATTGCAACAGTAGTGAGATATCTTCTTGAGCGGTAGAAGGATCTCACCATCTTTCCAGCAACCTAGGCAACATACTTGATGTACGTGTTCCATTTCAGATCAGGAGTAAAGGTCCAATCTAGAAGCTTGTCAAAACACGGGGTCTCTCCCAGACGAGAGCCATCCATCACAATTGATGCCAGATGGAGATCAGCGCGTTGATGATGTAAGGATAGGAGTTTGGTTTTGAATGCATTAAAGGTAACCAGCCACATCTTCCCCACTGAACCACGCGCTCGAGATCAGAGTAGAGAGAATCAGAGAGAACTTTGTCATTTACAGCCTGAAGTTGACTTCACAAAGTACAATATATATATATATATATATATATATATATATATATATATATATATATATATATATATATATATATATATATATATTGGAATTATATCATGAATCTAAGAAAACGATGCATTGAATATTACAAGGATCTAAGTGAAGAAACGTAGATCATATATTGGTTAAGTATATTTATTAAAAAAACAACAACAATATTTTCACAAATGATAATGTTTTATTTTTTCAATAGAAATTTACCATGTGGACAACGTATTTATATAGTAACGTATTAAGTATAGAAATAACCCAATTAAATCTGAAATTTGTTTTTAACACTCTGATCGTTGAACTCAAATAGTGGTGGGTCGGTCTATTCAGAACCGATGAAAACACGAAATATCGAGTTGTTTTTTTTTCAGACAAACGTCAGTTATTGTGAATTTAACATCAGAAGTAAATCACAATAATATGTTTTTTTTCGAATCTGTTACTTACTATGTCTTAGTTCTGAAACATGTCATTCAATGTTTTTTTTATTCAAAACCGCACAGTTTATTAGTATTATTTATTTATATCGCTTTAGACAGCGGACTCATTGAATCTCTATTTTATTCCAGTAAGTACAAGTAGTCGATATTAGTATGCCAATTAGTTTGTTGTGAATCTCCGAATCAACCCTCAGAATCCTTTGCAACAACGACTGCTAGTCACCAATAATTGGGAGCGTTAGTTCTAATTTATGGACACGTCACACTTGTAATGTGAATTGTCTTGCTAATGATGAGTTAGGTGCCATTATATGGGATGTGCTTTTTGTGAGATTTATATTTAGAGATTTGTGGAGTGTTTCCCTAATCTTTTCTGTATCAATTGATCTCAGTGTGAATCGCTTTGAAAAAGAGAATACGTGCATTCATTTTCTTTAACAATGAAATCGCTTCCTATTAAGGCCTGCGGGCATTAAAGGATAATGGTTTACGGTTTGGTAAGGAATATTTAATCTTAGAATAAATTATGTGTATAGGATTTGTCTCTTGGCTTTTGTACATCATTTATGCACTTATCACTATTATTAGCATTAAATAACAAAATATAATGGTTTAAGTAATTTACTTTTCATGTTTGTACTTGATGAATCGATGTTTAAAATATACAATATATTATACTATGGAAAAAAGTTAGGATCTTTAAAGTAAAGATTATAATGATGTGTCCATCGTTATTTGCAGAAGTATAGTAAAAAAAAAACTACGCAAATCGTTGTAGTTTTATTCAGATTTTCTTACTATTGAAGGATGTTTACAATGTATTTTTTCTTAGGAAGATATAGATATTTTTTATTTATTACGAAAAAATCAATTAAGGTAATTGTACATTACAAAATATGTAGCTATGCTGCGTAGATGAATTAATACGAATTTAATGTTAAACTAAAAGGATTCCTTTTATTGAAACAAAAATGAATAAAATTAATGTAAAAGGGAACGCTATATAACACATATTTTATAAAATATATTTTTATTAGTAAGACAATTGAGCATTAATCTTATTATGTCTTTATTTAAAAAAAAAATATTATTAAACTACATTTTAAATCTTTTTTTCCAATAGCTATATATGATTAAATATTTCTCACTAAATTGAGCAAATAGTTGTAAAAGCAAATAGAACACCTACTCGTCGTGGTTTAAATTTCCGATACGATTCGATTGCGCAATACCTGATGAAAAAAATACACAGGGAATTATATTGTTCTTATGTGAACCAATATATTCTTCGTACGTATTCGTCGCTTAGCTTTATTTTTCGGCTATATCTTTTCGATATTTTGATTAAAATTGTCCTTTACAGGCGTATATTAGTACTAGACACGATATTAAGATTTAGTGTTAAAATATTTCCGTCATGATTAGTTTTCGTATGTAAATTTTGAATTGTAATGTTTGGAATTTCTAAAATAAAAAGAATAAGAGAATATAAAAATTGTGCACAAAACAAGAAAAATAAACATTAAATCGAGGAAGATTGATAACATTGAAATATTTCATGAATTGTCATACAATGTTTCTTTAATACTAGTTAATACATACAACACGGGGTCTTAATATAAACATTTGAGTTAATCGACATACGTTAGTTATGAAGAAAATACGAAAATAATCTTCAAAAGTTATAAAAAATAAAACATACAAACGCAACATTAAGTAAATATTTCCTTTATTTCCAAACTTTCTGCGATGAGTTATGTCTGAACATAAAATACAAGCAAAATGTGTGAAGATGCATGCAGCTTTTTGTTGTAAGACATATAGAAGAGTATTGATAGAAATAGAAAAATCCGGATGGAAAAATGCATGATAAAAATGTAAAAAATAAAACATTGAGAAATAGAAATAAAATGAAAAGACACAAAAATATGAAAAAAAAACGTAGTATTTATTATGGAAAAAGTCTACTTTATGAATAATTGTAAAATTATATATAACTATCTAGCAATTCTAATATTGATTAAAATAGTGATTATGTTTTAATTGAGGAAAGAACACATTTAAAAAGAGGATATCATGGGGAAAGAGCAACAATGAAAAGGATAGACCGACGCGAGAATTCTGATATTCATCTTGTGTAAACAATATATTTTTTTTAAAATCAGAACTTTATCATTTTTTTTTACTCTATTCACACACACACACACACACACGCATATATTTATATATGTATATATATATATATATATATATATATATATATATACATATACAATTATGTAATCAAAGAATATATTCTTAACAAATCAGTGCTTATCAAGAAAGGCAAACTCCATACTATTTAGGGGAGCAAACAAATGTATTAATAACATGTTTAGGAATAAACGTTGCATATAGCTTCATTATATCAGCTGATCAAAAAATAAAAATAAAAGGGAACATTAGGAAAATAACCTTTTGTAGGGAATGTCTTTAAATAGCTAATTAGTTCTTAAGAGAAGAGGAAAAAGGGGCATTAGTATAATAAGTGCAAATGTAAATAAACGCTGGCTTAATAGTATTTAAGTATTTAATTAGAATAAAGAAATAGGATCATATTGTAAGCAATGAGAGATAGTAGAATATTTGCAATATATGATTAAATCAGAAGTGTAGCACATATATTTTGAGAAAACTTTAAAAAATATATCAGTTAGTGTTACGAGATAATCAGTATCATTAAAAAAGAGCAAACATTTTAAATTTAAGATGATAGATGAGACTGAAGAGAAAATCAGAAACCAGACATAAAAAAGCAAACATGGAATACCAAAATTCATATATAAAAAAATAAAGAAATCTGAATAGAAAGTAAATAAATGATGTTGATTTACTATAGTAATACAAGGTTGTCACCTTGAATCACAAAATCTAGCTAAGCAAATGTATATGTTAATCCCAATGTACCACCCAAAACTTCTGATTGTCACAACACCATCGATGATTAAGGAACTAGCGTTTACCCACACTGTAACATATTGTTAAAAGATGAACCAGTAACATTTCACTGGATCGTCTTGAACAAAGTTCGAACGAATATATATTTTTAAGCCTTTGGACGAACTAATATTCACAACAAGTCTTGAGTGTTGCAGATCATGCTGTGACAACATATAACCCCAACATTTTTTATGAGAAAAGATAGTACAACTCTTAAATGTATTATACAAAATATATTTTTTTCAAGTAGACTGTTTTTTGTGAGTTTTAATTTCCGATGAAACATAAGACATTTGGTTAAAAACATCTATTACTTGCTAAATATTATAAATATATAAATAAACAACAATTTTAACTTGTACTCAAATTTGAGATTTTTTCTATTGTGAAAGTATGTTGGAGAAAAATGTTATATCATGTGCATTCACAGCTGGGGATCTGATAAACTTTACCATTCGCTATCCTGTAGACATGTAATAAGAATGTAGTAAAACCTTATTTATATTAGAGTGAATATTATAAGGATACGTCATCATCATGGATATATTTAGCTTGCGAGCAGGTAAAAGTGAACATTGTGTAAGTATATACCTTACTGAAAAATAGGAGGAAGCGTATATATAACACATTATATCTACATCAAAAAGTGATATACAGTTTTCGTGCATGCCTCCCTGCTGTGTCCCTGGTTTTCATTAACCTCTCTATCTACACATACACAAATACACACACACGCATATATATATATATATATATATATATATATATATATATATATATAATATGTTTATTATACAAAAGTTATTTGTAACATATGTGCACACAGCTTTCAGTATACGATGCATTTCAAGAGACCAACTGCATCAGACCGAAAAAAATGGCATTCAAATTTATATTTCATGATTTAATGCTAATAATAGTGATAAGTGCACAAACAATGTACACATTAATTTTGTTTATAAAATATGTCTGGAGTGTGATTTTAACTATGACAGAACGGGGGTAGGTTTAGTTTGTGTATTCTAATAATCGAGGTTAGAAGGATGGTGTGCCAAAGAATTGGAGGATGTTGTGGAGTGGGGAGATACAGAATATATGATCTAACCTGGACAAGCTGACACAAGCGGAAGGTTTCGGTTGTATTCTACTTTAAGGATTAAGTGTTTATTTTAGTGGAAGAATTATTCTACTCTTAACAATTCTGATTCACTATTGCAGACTTCTTGTCTGGTTTTGCGTACAAAGCAAAACAATCTTATCTCCTTTTTTACTGATGAGATTTGTTTATTCATTTTATTTAACGTTATTTATTCAATTAATTAATTTATTAATTTCAGAATAATATATGTTTAGATGATCAAATGAACAAGCTGTAAACATATATATATATATATACATACATATAATATATAAATATATATACATATATATATATATATACAGGTTCATACATATGATTTAAATATTCAGGAGATTTGCATATTTCGTATTAATTTGTGCGAAGTAATTACACATGGCATAAGTTTATATATACATATATATATGATTTTTCTTTTTAATTGTTGTCATTTTGTCATTTGAGTCTTTTATCCCTTCCCGTAATACTAGGATGCATAATGTATTTTATAAAGTTATGCTTCGTTATATACATAGTATCATCTGATAGCAGACATGATATAAATACCTGATAGTATAGATACATCGATATTAGTAGAATCACTTAATCATATAAATTATCTAGTAAACTACGTAGTTATTGCTTGAAAAGAATTATGTGTATTGTTCAACTATATAACGCTGTATTACGATAACACTTCTCGTTGTTATATATCAATATTCCATTCATATAAACGTAAGCAACATGGAGTGGTTTAGTCAATACTTTGGGGGTATTTTATTACTAAGTATGCAATGTGTACTCACAGTCATCAAGCTAGCTGCTTACTGTGTTTAATTCGTTTGTTTTAGTATAATTCATTGAAATAGGTGTGAATGAATGAATTGCTCATGAGAGCAGATTCTCCAACGTCTTTTGTAAGTATTGTTATTAAAATGATGCGTACTGGTTTGTAGTTTGTATTGTTATTATTTAGAATATATCGGTATAACTTTGTACCATATCGAGTTTCTCATTGTTTTATTTTTTAATCAATGTATGGGGAATGGGGGTTATGTATTGTAATATTACTACGATTAAGAGAATGTGTATTTTAATTTACATCTCATCCAATACATAATCTCTAAAGGGATTGCAGCTAATAGGCGCTGTTTCTTTCAGATTTCATAATTTTACACAGTCCTTTAATCTAATAATTTAAATTTTCACTGCCAAATATAACTAACAGGGCATATACATTTAGCTATCGGTTTTCACTTTTCTATGTACCTTCTAATCGACTAGAACTGTTTGTGCGCTTCGAAGTAGTTCAAGAAGGGAACATAGCGTGAGATGTCCGTACGGTATACTTTATTATTTATTAACAGTGTGTGACAATAGAATATGTTTTTAAAGGACACAGAGGGGCTTCATATATATCATTTTTCTATTTATATTTTCTCTATAATGCATGTGTTAGTCTTGTGAACAATCAAATATGTAAAGAAACCATTGTTTCCCGGGCATTTAGTCACTCTGGCAATTACAACCATGACTGCTTCCGCTTTTTTAGTGTCTGTATTTGGATTTCTTCTCTTAATATTTTATTGTGCTTTTTCTGATTTTTGTTATGTTTTCATTAGAACTATAGATAAGTTTTAAGGTGATGTTTAGTAAAAACATTGATATAATACACTACCTAGGTGGAAAAGTTTATTTTCAAGATCTAGTCGTACGTACATTACTTCTGGTGTGTTTAGTGTCAGTTTTTTTGTATGCGCTATTTTTTAGTTCATTGCATGAGATATTTCTGTATTTAATGAATGCTTCTTTGTTGGAAGAGTTATTATTTAATCTTCATTCGAGTGATATCGATATGCCTTTTATAACCGAGAAAGTGAGGTTAGCAGAGCGAATGGAAATATGTGGGGTTAGCATTTTCCTATAAAAGTACAGGAAGTTGCCGATTATTTCAACCTCAAATCCCGTATATTTTCATATATATTTTTACAGTTTTATACTTTGCTCATCAGGATATATATCTTTTAAAATATATAAACAATTTAATAGATAAAATAGAGAAAGAAAACAAACGATACATTAATACAGCTTATCAATATAACACGCGAAGTATATAAGAAATGTGTCACCACGAACGAAGAAGTATACATTAATTCTGGCACGGATAAGAATATAATATTATTAAAGATCAAAGCAAACACTTAGTATTGAATATAGAATTCAACCAACAGGGACCTCTCTGCTGCCATCGTAATTTCCTTTTCTCGTCCTATCAAGCCCCCTTCCTCTTTGCAACACATTCATCACAATTTTGACAGTTCGAATGGAGAAACTATATAAGCCTTTCCTCTCAGAGTTTTAAATTACACCAGCATATATTCTTAATGCAAAATGAATAATCATTGATATACGTTGCAATGTCGTTTTTTGTCTGATGAGGTTGATTTCTGAAAACTGAGACCAAACTGAAACATGTATTTACATATTCAACGAATAATGGGTGCATAATATACATGTCATATACTTGCTCTGCCCTCAAGTAAACGCTCTTTAATACGTACACAGATATTAGAGTATCAACATGAAACTAACCGATACAAAATTATATAATTATATATATACATATATATATATTATATATATATTATATATATTATATATTATATATATAACTATTTAATTAAATCACATTAATTATTATACAAAGATAAAGTTTTATGCGACAATTTTCAGTATTTATTTCAACAGTGCTCGATACATACATAGAGATAGGTAGTAGAATTTACTATTATATGTATATATATATATATATATATATATATATATATATATATACACTGTGTCAATCGCTTTATAGCAGCTTAGTAAAATATAAATATTTCTCTAAATATCCGTTACAAAAAATGAAAGTTGTGCCATAAAAAAGGTTGCTTTAAGTTTGGTTATTTCCAAAATATTAAGTAAATTTATGGTATATTCACGAACTTATTATTTATTGTCTAATAAAGTTTAATGTCCATCGCTTTATTGCAGATCTCTTACAATGCATAAAGATCAGGCGAATAAATGTTATCGAAAATCAAATGGTAGTTGCTGGACTCGTAGAAAGATTGCCCATCAAAAATTTAGCCACCGGGCTAGAATGGGATCCAAATAGCTTGTGTGAATTCTTCAACAACCTGAACACCAAATACAGAAAAATAAGGGCATTAGGAAAAACCTTTTAGACCGTGATATTCGAAAAATTCAGAGGGAGTTCAACCGAAATACAAACAGTATCAGTGCTTTCATTTTTACGAAAGCTGGAATCGCTTCAAGATTCATGCATCTCCGATACAATGTTTTGAATGAGATTGCAAGGAACATCACACCTCTTCTAATGCCTCCATTGAGCAAACAACACCGGGGAAATGAATATCTTGGGCACGGAATTACATGAAAATGGATTTCCAGCAGCTCCTATATAGGGATGGTGCGCATGCTACTCTTGACGGTCCTGATATATGGACCACATTTTGAAACCCGAATTAGCAACGTGTACACGGCTTTTTTGTATAATGATTTGTCGTCATGGCTACCATTGCCACATCACTTTCAGATGATTTTTCTCCATGACAATGTATCCTTCCTTGAATCTATGGAATTTGTTGGGGAAACTCTCACGAATTAGACACCGTGTTCTCCAGAACTTAACCCGATTGAATATCTCTGCTCAATACTAAAAAGAGCAGTTTAGGTGGAGAGCAATTTACTTAAAAGTATGTCATTTGGAGGAACATAGTTGATGTTGCTATAACCATAACTCCTTTTAAGATCAAAGAATTGATATCCTCGGGAGACAAAAGTTTGTTTTAAGATATTAAAAAAAAATGATGGATATGTCGGTAAATAATTAATTCATATGAGGCCTATACCTAGAATATGTTTTCGTTTATTATTCTCTGACCGAAAAATATAATAAAAAGTAAAGTTCGCAAGATATTGTATTTTTTACCTAAAATAACATTTTAAAAGACCTGCAACAAAGCGATGGACGGTGAGATTTTTTTCGATAAATAATAAACGGTCATAACTTCGTAAATATCGCATGAATATAAATGAAAGTTTTGGAAATAACTATCCTTAAAAATGTCGTTTGATGATATAATTTCCATTTTGTTCTGATGTATATTTAGTGAAATATCGATATTTTACTAATCTGCAATAAAGAGATAAACACACCCACACCCACACCTATATATATATATATATATATATATATATATATATATATATATATATATATATATATATATATATATATATATATATATATATATATAGTAGACAACCCCTCACCCGTTGGGTCAGTATGTTATATTAGCTATGAAATTCATGTATGGGCGTGACACTTGTGATGTAAAGAAAATATATATATATTTTTTTTTACATAAAAGAAATATTTCTATGAAAGTATATTAAAATGATCAAAGAATATAGATAGATTTCTGTGAGTCGCTCTGTTTATTGTAATTGATTATTTTTGAAAAAAAAATTACAGTTACTGAATCATAATTGGTTGGCCATACTTATAGGTAAATTTGCACTGAACAGATGCCATAACACTTATTATAGTTAAATTAAAATTTTGATATACCTGTTTTGTTACATCGTTCATTTCTGTATTACGTTTAAGTTATTTTAAACCCCACTCTTCCCATGTTATATAACAATTTCGAAATAATAACGTTAATATTTCAGCGTCCGAATTGTTATTATTAGTTTTTTTTCGGTTTGCTTATGGGATGATCATCTACAGCGAATTATTACGTGCAATTGCATTCATGCAGATATTCTTCATAATTTATATTGCATAATATTTACGTAAAATCCTTACAGTAAACAAGCAGTTGTTTCCATATATATTTATATATACGTATATATTTTTGTTTAATCTATTAGTATATATATATATATATATATATATATATATATATATATATATATATATATATATATATATAAAAGTGAACGTGTCTGTGTATTTGTCCGCCAGTGTATCTGTGTGTATGCCTAGGTGTATACATTTCCCTACGCAATATCTCTGCCAATTTTTAGTCTACAGACTCGAAATTTGATATATATAAGGTTTGTGAAAATCGACGTGATCGGGTTTCAGCCAGAAATTTGGAGATTAAATAGGTCAAAGTACAACGATTTTACATTTGAGAACTCTACAAACTTCGACAATTTTGGGCGTGAACACTTGACATTTTATATATATATATATATATATATATATATATATATATATATATATATATATATATATATATATATATAGGTTCCTTGGACGTAGATCTAACATAATAACTTAATTTGAGCCCCAAATCACAAATTTTAAGGGATCATAATGCGGGTAAAAATCTTTTGAAAATTTGACCTCTGGTGTCTCTTTCAAATTACTCAGACAATTTCTGGTCTAAACATTTGAAATTTTACTTAAAAGGTAAGCTTTTTAATCGGTTTGGGTCGAAAAATTTTAGTTACCAATATATTTAAATTGTACGTATGTATGTATGTTTCCATGTCTGCCTAAACCTTTACACAGAAGCGAGGGATTTTACCAAGATGAGTATCGTTTTGAAGTTTCACCTTCCAGACGACCAATATCGAAAAATTGTATTAAAACATTAATATCTTCACCTTCAACTGGGTAATTTCAACAGGGGGTTCGCTTTTTTCGCCGATGCTCTTGAATGTCATCCTCTCCTTTCGATTGTTTTACTTAATTTTAACCTACATCACTTCCAGTTCACAGTTGTCGCAACAGCAATGTCGTAAGATATTCCCCCTTTCATTTCCTCCTTCACCGTACGGGTTCAGGCCTACCTTCCTACTACCACTTTTCTTTTTTTTCTCAACATCACATCAAATCCGGGCAACGCCGGGCTGAAATGCAAATATATCTATTAAAGTGAACGTGTCTATGTATCTGTCTGTCTGTGTATCTGTGTATCTGTCTCTTTGTGTACATTCCCCTACGCAATAATTCTGTCAATTTTAAGTCTACAGACTCGAAATTTGATGTACAGGGTACTGAGATTTGGGAAAATCGATGTGATCGGTTATTGCCAGAAAGTTTGCGATTAAAGTTTCAAAGTTCAACGATTTGACCTTTGAGAACTCTACCAAACTCCTCCGAAAAATTTGGGTCTAAATACTTGAAATTTTAGATATTGGTTCCTTGGACGTGGATCTAATTTAATAATTGAATGTGAACCCGGAACAATGGATTTTAAGGGGTAATAATAGGGGTCAATTTTTTAAAAATATGACAGCTTTTTTTTTTGCTCAACATACACCTCCAGATCCCCAGGCAACGGCGGGCACTCATACTAGTATATATATATATATATATATATATATATATATATATATATATATATATATGATTAGTTCTTTTGAAAACCAAATCCAGCACAGCGCTTAAGTAAAAGGAAATTCCGAAATATAAGAAATATTTTGATTACAGAAAGTTGTTAGATGAGACAAGTCATTGGTACTGTCGGTTCCAGTCCCGATAGTTAGGACTGTTTAAGACATCCTTATCAAACTCTCTTCACGGGCGAATACTGGCGGGTATATATATATATATATATATATATATATATATATATATATATATATATATATATATATATGTATATATATATACATACATATATGTATATATATATATATATATATATATATATATACTCGGGTTTTTTTTATATTCAAAAGTAATGGACTAATGAATTCAACGAGGTTGTTAGATAGTGCTCAATAAAAAGAGCTGATAATACTTGTTTATTGTTTATATATGTTATATAAACATGCTCACATCCCGCTGCTACAAATAGCCATTTGTTTCAATCAAACAACAGATATCATCAGGCAGCGACTTGACTATTCAAAAGTTCAATGAATAATGGATTTTTATTTTAGGTAGGAACTCTTTAGAAGTTGGAGTTTAAAAAACTTAAAACACAGGACTTTAATTAAATAAAAAAGTAAAAAGGGAGAGGCAATTTAAATAAAGTTAAAAAATTACAATGGGGAGAGAGTGATTGAGAAGAGAAAAAAGGAATAGAGACATAAATAGAGAAAGAAAATATAGAGAAAACAAAATAGAGAGAAAAAGAAGAGAGAAAAAAATATATATATATATACATATACATATATATATATATATATATATATATATATATATATATATATATATATATATATACATATATATATGATATGGAGAAGAAAAGAAAAAAAGAAATAAATAGTTATAATAAAGAGAATAAGAACTAGAAGGAAAAGGAAAGAATAATGACATCTAGTTAAATAGGGAAAGAGAGAAAGTAGGAATTTGACAGTGTATAGAAAAAGAAAAAGAAGAAGAAAAAAGAAAAAAAAACCTGCGTGTCAACCAATTTATGAACAATTATACAATTCAGTAATGAAACATATTATTACAAATACAAACAGAAGATACAATCCAAGCGTCAGAAATAAACGTGTCAAAAAAGGCAAAGACATCAATGTCATGGATATAGGCTTGTATCGTGATGATGGACTGATGATCATCAAGGAATCCAACGGCCCTAAATGTGAAAGAACCAAAAAGATTATCTTAAATGAATTCCGTAGAATTAAATTAAAAGTGGATATTATATCAGATTTTAAAACTGTAAATTTTTTGGATGTGAACTTTGATTTAAGGAAACGCATCTACCAACCATATAGGAAGGAAAACTCAAACCCAATTTATGTACACCCCCTATCAAATCACCCAACATCTATCATTAGGCATATCCCCAAATCCATTAGTAAAAGAATCAGTGACAATTCTTCCAATCTTGAAACATTTAATAAACATAAATATTTCTATAACAGGGCCCTTAAGGATAGTGGATACAAAAACACCCAAATTGAGTTCATAGAACCAACATACCCAAACACAAATACAAATAGAAACCGTAAGAGAAAAATCCTGTGGTACAATCCCCTTTTAATCTGAAACTTAAAACAAATCTAGGAATAAAATTCTTAAACTTAATTAAAAAGCACTTCCCTATTAATAATATACTACATAAAATTTTCAATAAAAATACAATAAAACTTAGTTATAGCTGTAATGAAAACCTTGAAAAAATAATTAAAAAACATAATAACAAAATATTAAACAAAAATAGCACACCCATTGCTACCGAAAGTTGTAACTGTAGAATTAAATCAAAATGCCCTCTTAAAGGAAATTGTCAAATTACTTCTGTAGTGTACCAAGCAACTATTTCTACTAAGGAAAATCCGAATGAAAAAAAATATTACATAGGAATGACAAATAACAATTTTAAAGAAAGATTTACCGGTCACAAGTGCTCTTCTGAAAATAATGAGTACAAAAATAGAACTTCCTTGTCTAAATCTTAC